>NC_056729.1:399996653-400034153 GCF_019279795.1 Protopterus annectens | reverse complement strand
TGAAACTGCACTCAGTGCAGAAAGTCTAGCCTACAGATTATGTGCATTCTTATCAAGGGTCAAATCACAGTTTAACCCCTTGCTTCCTAGATGTGAAATTATACATAATAGCTCAATCTTATAGCTTCTGCAACACTTTTGTTATCGGTACCTTTTCCTGACATAGCTAGGAGTCAGCAGAGTGCAATTTTTAATATTAAAATTTGTTTGTCATGTAATGGATTTTCTTTCTCAGACAGCAGATCCTCACAATAGCTTATTTATCCACTCAACATACTCTACCATGGAGTGTGTAATTGCAACTAGCCAGAGTTATTTCCATTACTTGGTATCACTAAGGGTAGTTAGTTCAGGGATCGTTTTCCTGTTAGCCTGCTACTTGGCAGTTGTGTTTGAAGGGAGTCAGGGAGCTATTCTTTGATGATGAAAGCAGTGTTATAAAGAAGAAGAATTCTTTGGGGTAGGTACCGATTATGACATCATGTATTCTTCATGTCACTGTGAAGTTTCAGGTCTCTGCTGATAAGGTATTATAGGTTTTGTAAACATATAGCAAGTCACATCAGATGGGATCATTTGAGGCTTTGTAAGCTAGGCAGAGGTTACCCATAGAGGTCTGAATAAGAATGAAAACAGATGAAAGGCCTTAAGTTATTCCACTCAGGATATGAAAGTCAGGCCTTGGATTTTCTTTTTAAGAAAACATTGACACTTCTTTCTTTTGTGTCACATATTTAGTGCAATATATATTGAAGGGGCCATTTTATTCTGTTATGGGTCTATTAAGGGATTTGTAGCAATACCTTTCGAATGTGTGCTAATCCTAACCATAAACTTGCCCGGCTCCTAACGCACCTACCCT
Source organism: Protopterus annectens (assembly GCF_019279795.1). NCBI lineage: Eukaryota > Metazoa > Chordata > Ceratodontiformes > Protopteridae > Protopterus > Protopterus annectens. The sequence continues at coordinate 400,033,291 of NC_056729.1, read as the reverse complement.
ACATCTTACAATAGTAAAAAACAGTGGACATCCCCCTTTTACACAGCCGATTTATACATTCACCATATTTGCTGTGCATATAGTCCCTATAACATGACTATATATACAGTCATGAGTACATCACTGAGAGTCATGAAGCAGAATAGTAAGGACACAGCTGACAATGTGCAGTTATTCTGGTTTATTTACTGGATAAGGAGGCTTCTTAGTGGAATGTTGTAATACGATTTCATCTGATACATTGCCAGGTACTCTGTCATTATGAAGGCTTCCTAAGCAAGCAGAAATGAATAGGAGCTGAAATGCATGGAAAGTGTTAGTATAACTGCTAAGCAAATTAAAACATTCTGAATGGTTCAAAAGTAGGGTAAAACTGGTGAAGTAAGACAAGCTTAGAATATGTATAGATCCCACCAAAGACAAATTTATGCATCAAAATGGAACATTATCCATTGCATACTATTGTAGAGGTTGTTACTTCAATGCTTAATTCTATATTGTTTTCAGTGCTGGGTGCTAGTCAATAGTTCTGACAAATTAAACTCATTGAAGCTATCTCCATGCTCTGCACTTCTTGCAGCTGTTTCAGCTGATACAGATTTTTAAGATTGTGATTTGGTATATTGGTGGTAGATTGCCAACAAACAGGTGCCTTCTCTAAATATAGGTCTTTTCTAAAGTTCTAACTTACTTGGAAGAAAGACAACTTCTTCCTCTGTGTATCTTCTAAAAAGCAGGATAGAAGGTTGTGTGATCAACATCAGCTGACTACTGCTGACAGCAAGCAAAGTCAAGTACCACACACCCAATAAATGTCCCCAAAAAACTCACACTCACTCCTTTACGTTGCATTCTGTTTTTTGTAATATATGCTTAAAAAGCTGGCATTTAAACTAAAAACAGCTATGTTTGCCCCATAAAATATTTTCCAATTATCTCTTATTGGCAGCACAGTCTATCACCTATGCCATTGCCATTCTTGTCAATTGCTCCATTAATGAACGTACATTATGGAAACGATCTACATTACAACCATCCATACAGGAGGACAAGAACAATGAAAAATATCCAATACTGCTGAAGGTCGCTCAGTAAAATAAATAAACACGCAAATGAAGACATAATAAACCAAGCGTCCACCACGGCTGATACCATATACGACTTTATTGCAGACAAACTGGATAAGCGCTTTCACACATAGTTGTGCTTCATCAGATCCATAAACACAAGCAAAGTAAAACCATTTATATAATAAAAACCAAAGACAATTATTCAATTAAAAGCAACAATTAACTACTGATGTGATCTACACTTCTTAAGTAGTGGCTTTAAAGGAATAACAGCATTGAGCCCTGGGGGCTTATCTGCCTGTAACCTAGTAATCCATTTAATCTCTGCCAGCTCAAGCCTATTATTAAAATCCCCCCTTCTCAAATCCACTGGTATTATTTGTAAAGCCAAAAATTCAAATGTGTGATCAGAATATAGGAAAACATGTTTTGCTAGTGCAGTAAGCAAATTATTACGCCTTATATCCCCTAGATACTGCAAAATGCATTCTTTAAGCATTACCTACATAAAAAGAAGTGCAATGCCTGCACCTAGCCATGTAAACTAACCCTTTTGACTTACAATCAGCATAAAATGTAACCTTGAAAGCAAAGCCCAGTCCAATATGATTGAAATTACTATCCTTACAAATAAAAGGACAAGCTTTGTAAGTCCTACAAGGAAAAGTGCCCAGTCGTTCAGAAACTACTAGTGGAATGGTAGTTGTTTTATAGCAAAGTTGTCTTTTTAAAGACAAATTATTCTTAAAGGTAAAAGAAGGTTTATTACCCACCATATCCCTAATCTTTTCATCTGATAACAAAATCGGCCAGTATTTATTAACTGTATCACAGATATGAAGAACATTATTGCCATAGGTCAGAGGCATCATAAGAGAATTATTAGTAAGCCTTTCTGAATAACTACAATTAACCTGAGGTTCACTGGTCCTATTAAAGTACGGTTTACCTCTATTAGTATGCATTGAATTTACTTCTATTAAGGTCCTATCTATCAAAGTTTTCTTATATCCCCATTCAATAAATCTCCCTCCAGGGTAGTTACTGCATCCTGATATTTAGTATCCTCAGTATGTAGTCTCGACATGCTCAGAAACTGACCTTTGGCAATGTTCCCAAACACAAGCCTGGGGTGCATGCTTCTCTGATGGAGAAAAGCATTCTTTCTACAAGATTTCCTAAAAAAAAGAACTATGAATAAGGCCATTAGCCATAGTAATTTTAGTATCCAAAAATTCAATTGAAGTACATGAATAAGTCACCTCAAATCTAAAGCATTCGCTGTTAAACTCAACATATTTCACAAATTCAAATAAATCATCAATGCCTCCCTTCCACAAAATAAAAACGCCATCTACAAACCTTTTGTAATGTAAATGGTGCATCAAATATTCATTCTTGGAAAGGACCACCCTGCCTTCCCAGTCCGCCAACACTAGGTTGGCATAACTGTTAGCGCAGGGGGTCCCCATCGCTACCCCCTTCTTCTGCCTGTAGATCGCATCTTTATATAGGAACACATTGTTAAATAAAACAATCTCCATTAGAGTCCCCAGCAAATCAACATGTACCCTAGTATAATCAATGTTAGTAGATAGAAACCTTTTTAAAGATGTTATCCCCATGTCATGGGGTATAATAGTAAATAAGGTCTTAATAGCCATGGTAACAAGTAATACATCTTCAGAAAACATACCATGGGTTCTACTAAAATCACCCAGGTTGCTCAAAAAATGTTCAGTGTCTTTCAAAACAGCCACCAATTTTTCTAAAAGTTTCTTGAGTTGATTCTCAAGATAGATTGAAATAAATTCGGTAACCCAACCCCTCCCTGATACAATGGGATGAAAACTGGGGTGGGGTAAAGACTTATGCACCTTGGGTAATCCATGAATGATCAGCACCAATGGTTCAGATACCAACATAAAATCATACAATTCTTTAGATAACAATTCATACATTAATAATTCATACAATTCATCATGCACCCCCTTAATAATCATCGATAACATAGGCTGTGTGATTCGCTCATAAGTTTCAGTATCATTAAGCATTTCCTTCATTGTAATATCATAATAAATAGAATCTAAGATAACTGCCTCCCCTCCTTTATCGGCTGGGTGTATAAATATACTATCATTGTCACGAACTTGCTGCAAAGCTAAAAATTCATCTCTAGTTAAATTAAAAAAAATATTATTATTACTAAAATCAGTATTAAATAATTCATTTTCCACAACTTTAAAAAAGTTTCAAAGACAGGTGTACGTTGCAGAACAAACAAACTAGAACGTTTCATAGCATCCATTGTGTTAGGCTGCCTCCCCAAACAGAAGTTTAAGAGCAATGTCCTTGCAAACATTCTAATGTAAGGAAAAAAGGAAAAAAACAATGTGCACACTGCTGCCCAAAGGTTCTCGCCAAGAAGGCTGGAAACGATAAACAATGAAACACAAGCTAGAACCACCACAGCTCTGAAATCCAGGATAACATTTTTTTATTGATAAAAATGAACAGATAAGCGCTTTTGCATGAACACCTCATGCTTCATCAGATCTCACACTAGAAAAAAGCACTCAGTTTAAATATCTGAACCACCCAATAATCAAGCATTTCAAATAAAATCATTAAATCACTTAATTATGTAATCAACATTAAATTAACATCAAGAAAATACAGAAATACAAAGCAGTCATTTTAGGGATCGTGCCTCAAGTGCAGGTTTTATACTAACATAATTATTGAGTCTGGGGTGAATGTGAGCACGTAGCCTTAAAATCCACTTCAATTCCACAGACTCCAAAGAATTATTATAGTCACCCTCTCTCTCATTTCTACTCACAAGTTGCAACACCATAAAGCAAAAGCAATGAGAATTAAAAACAGAAACATGCTTAGCCAAAGCATTTTGAAGATGCATATTTTTTTATATCATAGAGGTGATTGTAAATCCTATCTTTCAACCTCCTCGAGATCTTGCCAACGTAAAAACAGCTGCAACACTTACATCTGGCAAGATACACCAGATTACAACTATCACAGGTGGTGGTGAACCTTGAAGAAAACTTAAAATCTAGAGCAGGATGATTAAAAATCTGTTTCTTGGAGACTGCACTCCACATATTACATTTTCTCCACAGAAAAGTACCTGGAGTCAGACCCCCCAAACTCACATTAGAATCCCCATGTTTTGTTTTGTCATGGCATAGAAGCCTTTTCAAATTCAAGCTATTCCTGTATACAAAGCATGGTCTTTCACCCACTATGCCAACTGTATCCAAATCAACAGTAAGAACATGCCAATTGCACTTAATAATATCGGTCACCACTATATTATCATTGGTGTAGGTTGTTACAAATAGAAGTCTATAACTCTTCCATTGTGTATCGCAACAACACCCACTTGGTTCTAATTCTGAGCCCCTAAACACCTCATTCTTTGCTCTTTCCAATAATGTTCTTTTGTATCCCATTTCAATAAATAATTGGTCCAGGCAATCAACCTGAACCTTCAGATCACTGGGGTCTTTACATATTCTTCTGACCCTATGATATTGCCCTTTCACTATATTATGAAAGACAAATCTAGGATGCATGCTACCAAATTCCAAAAGGGCATTCTTCCAACAGGGCTTGCGATAATGTTTAGTATAAATCATATCCAAACTGTTTTTACCTATAGTGACATCTAAAAAGTCAACATTAGTTAGAGAATGTGCCATGGTGAACCTCAAAAAATCTGTTGTTGTTTCCAGATAGTGAATAAACTGGCATAGGTCAGAAAATTCACCATCCCAAAACAGTAGGGTATCATCGACAAAATGCTTATATAGGCGAACCTGTGAATAATAAACACTATCAAAAAGAAACTTCTTTTCCCAGTGGTAGACCACCAAATTAGCATATGAATTGGCACATGGGGTGCCCATAGCGATACCCCATTGCTACAAGTAAAGTTGGCCATCAAACATAAAGACGTTGTTGGACAGCACCATGTCCAACAGAGTACAAAGCAAAGTCACTTCATCATTCGTCACAGTCTCCATCCCACTTAGCATCTCCCTAATAGCCTCCAATCCATATTCATTGGGTATAGATGTAAATAAATTTTTAACATCCAATGCTACTAATATACACCTGGGGGGGTAAAGCTTCCTTGGTGTAAATATCTAGGTCATCAAGTAACTGAATAGTATCCTTCAATATAGTAAGGATTCCTTTTACAATAGGTCCCAATTTCTTCTCCAGGTAGATTGACATAGCCTCAGTCACCCATCCACCACCTGCAACAATGGGCCTGACAGGAGGTGAAATCAAGAATTTATGCACTTTCAGCAATTATTTGATGTATGGAATACATGAATGTTCAATATACAAATAACCATATAAGTCACAATCAATCTGCCTACACATTAATAAATCATAAAGGTTATCGTGTACTGATCTAACCAGCCTCATATATTGAGTAGTATCTAAAGCAACATAAGTTTCCAGATCATCAAGCAACATATGCATAGCATTTCCATAGTCAGTGTGGTTCATGAGTACAATCCCCCCACCCTTATCAGCTGGCCTAATAATCACATCAGTATTACTTTGTAGTGATTTTAAAGCTTCTTTTTGACCAGCATTCAAATTAAAATAACAACATCTATGTGTTTTCTTGTCATAAAAGTTCTCATAAACATCCTTTTCATAAGTCTTAATAAAACATTCAACATGTATAGGTAACAATGGGTTATAGGAACTTTTACGTTTCAAGGAAGAACCTTGCCTAACACGTTCAACACATGCAGCGTCTTTCAGGTGCATAAGCTTAAGTGCCACATTGCGCCCAAACATTCTTAAGTCTGTAAGAAGTGTAGTCACATCTATACCTATGGAAGGAACAAAATAAAGTCCTTTGTTGAGCAATGAGGCCTCAGCCGGAGTCATAATGTAATTTGATAAATTAAAAACCAAGCCGTTCATCTCCTGGTCCATTGCTGGGTACTGCTGGATTCCCCTGAGTACTTCCTCTTGCATCGACCCTGACTGGTCAACCTCGTTTGCGACGTCGCATGCACTCTCACTGGCAATGGTAAAAAAATATCCAAATTATGCAAAGATGTTACCTTAGGTCTGGCACCAGAGATAGAAGCAGTATTGACTAAAGCCTGCTGATATGGTGGAGGTGTCTGACCTTGCATCAGGTCAGATGATGTAGATTCTGCACATTCAATCGGTACATTAGCAATGGCTAACCCAGGCAAAACAGAGTTGAGAGCTGACACCATCTGGGAAGCTGGCAAAACAGGTCTGGAGTCATTCCCAGTCAAGCCTTCAGCTGGAACAACATTTTGCATGGTAACATCAGCGGCTGCATTGCTGTTAACATTATTAGTAGTATTGTTGTTAGTATTACCTCTTGGCCAAACAAACACATTCCTGAGACTAAAGTCTCTGAAATCACATTGTAACTTACGTTGCTTGGTTTGTTGCAGCCTGCTACTATATAGTCAAACATTCATATATGTGTTGGTCAACATATCAATACAAGTATCACTCTTAAAATGGGAAGATAAATCTTTATAAACAGTCTCTACCTTCCTGTTTAACTCATCTTCAATGGGTTGGAAATAATCAATAATTGCATGTACTTATGTCCCAGTTCAATATTTAATTGTTGCCGTCTCTTCAACAATTCTTAAAAACATTCTAATGTCTAAAAGAGCATCCTTTATTTGTACAGGCCATGAGGGCACAAAATTCAAACCTTTATCCAGAAGGCTCAGTTGTGCTGGAGTTAAAGAAGTTGACGATAAATTAAATACTAGAGTGGATTCCTCTTGCGGCTCACACCCTCTGAGTTCCGTTCACTGTCCATTGATGACTTCCACCTCTTCCGCCCTTGGGTGAAGCTCCGCCCATGTGTCAGTTGCTTTGGCAACCTGAAAGGAGCTGTAAAATCAGAAAAAACACTATAAGGCAATATCGAAGTACTGTTATCTTTCGGTCTGGCTCCACCATTAGCTGCTGCAGTGGTTATATCATCTCTCAACACTTTATTGGTACTATTCCTTGGAATAGCACAAGAAGTTGAAGCTATGGATACATAATCTCTTTTTCTGATGTAAGAGCTTCATTAGGTAAATGTAAATCAGTAGATTCAGACTGACTGGAGGCAGTCATAGGGTCATTGCCTCTATCTAGTTGTTGTATCCTTCCGGTCCCACAAGGCCACACAAATATATGGCCCCTCTTAAAATCAGCAAAGTCCCTCTTTAATTTCTTCTTTTTCTGCATCTGCAGTCTATCATCATAAGCAAGAACATTCAGTAAAACATTATCAATTTCAGTTACACATGAGGCTTCCATATAATTATCATACAGTTCCTTTTGCAAAGCCTCCATCTTCTCTGCTAGTTCTTTCTCTTGTGGGGCAAAAAACTCATTCAGAAGCTTCATGTAACTGAAACTTAATTCCATGTTCAACAACTGACATTGTTTTAATAATTCAGAAAAAGTATTGCCATAAGTAGGCATGCAAAGAATTCGCATGCCTCTGGGTACTACTCTGTGATGCAGACATGCCTCCATATGGAGGTGTTGCCACTACAGTCTTTTTAGTTTAAATAAACCAGTTTCAAAGTCTTTCAAAAGATTTCTAAACATACCCCAATCACGAGTATCGTGCACTGTAAATTCTCCAGAAAAAGTGCATCTCAAGAGAGGATTATCCCCCATGTTACTAAGTTCCTTGAAACGCTGCTGTTGAGGAATTCCTGCATTGGGACAGTAACTCATTTCAATATCAGATTGTTCAGCCATGTGCTGCTGGGTATATACAATTCCAAGTAAAAGAACAATGAAAAATACCCAATGCTGCTGAGTTTAACAGCGAATGTTTTAGATTTGAGGTGAATTATTCATGTACTTCAATTGAATTTTTGGATACTAAAATTAATATGGCTAATGGCCTTATTCATAGTTCCCTTTTTAGGAAATCTTGTAGAAAGAATGCTCTTCTCCATCAGAGAAGCATGCACCCCAGGCATGTGTTTGGGAACATTGGCAAAGGTCAGTTTCTGAGAATGACGATACTGAATATCAGGATGCAATAACTACTCTACAGGGAGATTTATTAAATAGGGGATATAAGAAAACTTTGATAGACAGCACCTTAATAGAAATAAATTCAATGCGTACTACAAGAGGTAAACCATATTTTAATAGGACCAGTGAACCTCAGGTTAATTGTAATTCTTCAGAAAGGCTTACTAATAATTCTCTTAGGATGCCTCTGACCTATGGCAATAATGTTCATCATATCTGTGATACAGTTAATAAATATTGGTCGATTTTATTATCAAATGAAAAGATTAGGGATATGGTGGGTAATAAACCTTCTTTTACCTTTAAGAATAATTTGTCTTTAAAAAGACAACTTTGCTATAAAACAACTACCATTCCACTAGTAGTTTCTGATTGACTGGGCACTTTTGTAAGGATAGTAATTTCAAGCATATTGGACTGGGCTTTGGTTTCAAGGTTAAGTTTTATGCTGATTGTAAGTCGAAAGGGTTAGTTTATATGGCTAGGTGCAGGCATTGCACTTCTCTTTATGTAGGTAAGACCTTAAGGATGCTTAAAGAATGCATTTTGCAGCACCTAAGGGATATAAGGCATAATAATTTGCTTAATGCACTAGCAAAACAAGTTTCCCTATATTCTGATCATACATTTGAATTTTTGGCTTTACAAATAATACCAGTGGATTTGAGTAGGGGGGATTTTAATAATAGGCTTGAGCTGGCAGAGACTAAATGGATTACTAGGTTACAGGCAGATAAGCCCCCAGGGCTCAATGCTGTTATTCCTTTAAAGCCACTACTTAAAAAGCTTAGATCGCATCAGTAGTTAATTGTTGCTTTTAATTGAATAATTGTTTTTGGTTTTTATTATATAAATGGTTTTATTTTGCTTGTGTTTATGGATCTGATGAAGCACAACTATGTGTGAAAGCGCTTAACCTGTTTGTCTGCAATAAAGTCGTGTATGGTATCAGCCGTGGTGGACGCTTGGTTTATTATTTCTTCATAAAGGAGGACAAGATCATAGTAGCTCAAACTATAGACTGACAGTCATTATATTCCCTATCCCTAAAATACTAGAAAAATGTATTAATAAACAACTCTTAAATTACCTCTTCTCGAATAACCTGATTACCCCTACATGACATGGTTTCCATCCAAGACAAAGTATGGATTCTGCTCTTCTTGCCTTCCTAAAGACGATAAACACAAACCTAAATTAAAGCATGCTTGCTGCCTCTGTATTGTTTGATCTTTCTAAAACATCGGGCACTGTATCTCATAAACTATTACTACCATGATGTACTCAACTAAGCATGACCCTTACAACCCTGGCTTGGTAGAGCAACTAATTATCTGACCACTGTCAAGCTGTCAGATGGAATGATACATTCTCTACTTTCACAACAAACGCAGTATTTGCTGCCTAAAGATTTATCCTAGGTCCCCAGCTATTCAGCATCATTATCAATAATGTATATAAAACAACACCCACTAGGACATTCATTCCTTCGGCATACTAATGATCCCAGCTTTATATGCTCTGCCAGTACAATCTCTGAACTTCAAGCACTTACTTAGTCATTATTTAACCAGACTGATAAGTGGTTTACCGACTTCCAAGATATATTGAATAATAAAAAAACTAACATTATTCTTTTCAAACCTAACTTGTATAGAAATGGCATCCCTCCAATTACCATTATGTTAAAAAATAACACTGTTCTATAACTTGTGAAACATACTTAACTTACTGGTATTATCACTGACAGCAAAATAAAATTTGAACATCATGTTAACCATGTAGTCTTCATAACAAGCAGATACTTAGCACACTATATAAAATTAAATAATGTCTAACTCTATATGCAGAACCATTTTCAGCTCAAGCACTATTACAACTGAAAGTATTATATACCACTCCAGTACTAATTAACATTCAAAAATATAACTAAACAAATTAGTAAACTGCTATAATAAAATTGTTAAGTTGGACACATATCTTCCTAACAAAATCCATCATTGTGATGCTCTTTGGTAAGCCAAATGGTTAGAAATAAGATGTACGTTGACCCTTAACCAGCTAACAGTGGCACACAATGTACTAGTGAAACCACACAAATGCCCTGCTAGCTCTAACTTATCTGGATATACTCCAAATAAGCAACTAAGATCCCAGCACCTCACATATAAATAAAATAATCATAAATAATCATTTTGGGACACATTCTACACATTCTGCCTAGCTAAGCTCTGGAACTCTAATCCTCTTGGTGTATTCCATTTCCAACATAAGCTACAGTTATACCTCACTTCTTCTTGGACTTGCCAAAAGGGTATCTGAACCTGTAAGGTAGCTCCTATGCCTTCCCTCCTCACTTACCATTCCCATAAATCCTAATTATTTAATGACTATTGGAAAGTTCCAAATATGTCAAACTTGGTGCATATACTGATTTTATTAATATCAAGTATGAATAATTCTCTGTCTGCTGGAACAAACTATATACTTGAACCTCACATGTGCATAATTTTGTAATCCTGTTGCAATCCTGTTTGCAATCCTGTTTTTTTATCTGTCTTCTAATATATCTTCTGTATGTAACTATAACTGAAACATGGATTTTTTTTCTCCTCTGAACTCCACTGAAAAGCATCTATCAGCACAGTTGGACCATCCAAGTTAACAAATGGAAATAAACTACATATCGTCACCAAAGAAATATTCCAAACAACAGAAGCTGAAATGGCTGTATGTATGGAAACTGTAGTTAACACGATAGTTGACTTTCCGGTGTGCCATCTTCTATACATGAGCATGATGTTAGACTTATTAAACTACTTGACTGGCCAAGATATAAACTCATGATGCAGAACAAAAGAAAATGTCCATGCTGCATAACTAGTCTTACCCAGGTTTTAACACCAGAAAGCCTTAAACTATTATTTAATGTTACAACTAACACCCAGATACCTGATGGCAATCTTTCTTAAGTGATTACTTGATATAATGCAATAGCTCTCCAAGTTTGATCTAAACTTGACAGATTTAACAGCACCAGTGAGAATGCTATAAAGCTTGATAGTGTTGTATTTTGGTCACAGGAGCAGAACAGAACAAAAGCCTATACATTTTAAAGCTCTTACTGCAGAAGCACCTGTACTTAAGTTTTATGATGCTTCATATCCTGTTACAATTCAAGTGGATGCTAATCAGCAATGGTTTGGTGCATTGTAGTTACAGAAAATCATACCAGAAGCACATGGATTAAGAGATATTGACAGAAGTGTGAAACAATATAAATGCAGATGGAGACAAAAATGTTAGTGGTACCTGGCCACCATGGCACAGATCGTTGAAGTCCTGTTTGTTATCCAGATGGCCTATATCTGATTAGTGGCACAGACCATGGGCAGGTTGGGCCAGGAAGATAGTAGAAAGTAGCTATTTTCAGCTCATCCATCTTGGCGTGAGAGATGCAGCTATAGCTCTCTCTCTCTCTCTCTCTCTCTCTTGAGTGGCACCTAGTATGAATACTACATGTTCCACTCATAAACACAAGCCTTACAAATACATGCCGCTTGTCATATAGTGTGCATTGTTGTCAAATAAGAAAGCATTATGTGGGATTCGGAGGATCCACTGTCTGGATTGTTCCACAGGGAAGGGTAGGCTGCTTCATAAAAATCTGTGGCTGTCTGGCTGCATTTTCCAAGCAGGAACAAATGGAACCCACGGCTTTCACCTGGCTTGCAGGTGGCTGTCTCTTACTCCTAGTGCAAGGAATACATCAGCTGAGTGAAGGTAGAGGAGCTTATTTGGCAGTTCTCATGGAGGCAGGGGATTGGGGAGGGGGGAGAAAGAAATCCTAACAATTGTCTTTAGTTGTCAGAAATTCCATGATTATATTTATGGGAAATCAGTTACAGTGGAGTCTGACCATATTCCACTATAAGGCTTGAGATTACAGATGTCTGACTTACAAATTCAGTATAAACCACACATAAAAGATAGCAAAGTACTTCATCTTGGTTTTAATATGTACTGAGCTGACCGATTAAATGAAAAGGAGGCGATATTGCAGTATTATATACTGACACTATCTCCTTAACCCCTCACTCCTAGCCCTTACCCTCCTTCGACAAAGCTGAACTAATGTTAACCTTCCTTAAACTAAACAACAACAAAAGTCTCTCCATTATAGCATTATGCATACCCCCTGGCAACAAGTTATCAGCTTTGGAAAGTATCCTTTTCTGGGTTTCAAATAATGTCTATCTGGAAACAATAATATTAGATGATGTCAACACAGATTGGCAGAAACTTAACAGACAATTCCCCACAGATAGCTTAAACCTATTTGGTTTCTCTCAATTAATTACCCACTCAATGTTTACCAGTTCCACAAACCAAAATGGCTCTATCATTGATTGGATTCTGGTCTCCCAACCAAACAATTTTTCCCAGTCTAAAACTCTTCCAGCCTCCATTAGTGATCACCACCTTATCAGCACAACTAGGCCTATCTCACATTCATGCAGACAACATGGCTACAAGTCAGTACGAAACCTATCCAGCTTTAGCCAGCAGGCCTTTACAAATATTATAAACTCCATTAATGGGTCATTCCTTAAATATTTACCTCTGGATGACACATTTGAACAATTTAATTCTATATTCCTAATACTTTAGATAGATTAGCTCCCACCAGAAGAAAAGGGTCAAATCCAACTATAGTCCTTGGCTTTCAGCTTATACCAAATCACTCATGCAAAAAGAGACAAGGCATGGGCAACTTACCTACAACATAAAACCAACAATAATTTACAGCACTTCAAATCACTTCATAACCTTGTAGAGAAATAGGTTAACTTAGACAAAAACAATTCTATGCGTAGACAACAGTAGCAGAAATCCAATCCATAAACCTTCTGGTATGCTATCAAAAAATCCTGCACCCAAAAAATCAGTTTTACCCCAAACCCTCCTATAATAGCTCCTCTCCTGACATAGAATCTCAATTTAACTCCTACTTCATCGATATCATAGCCTCTAACACTAACAATTTCCCTCCATTCCCTTCTACATCCTCACAAGATCCTATTACCTGTCACTCCACATTTTTCCTTCAACCAGTTCCCACTTCCTACATCAAATCTGTCTTGTGTAAGCTCAAGCCATGCTCCCCCTCTGCAGACAATCTTCCCAACAAATTCCTAAAAATGGATGCAGACTCAATTTCCTACCCAATCTCAGTACTGATTAATAGATCTATCAAGGAAGCTTATGTCCCCTCCCTTTGGAAAAAATCCTCCATCCTTCCCCTCCACTGAAATTTCTAACTATAGGCCAATTGTTATTCTGTCACCACTTTCAAAACTTCTAGAAAAATGTATCCATAAACAACTTCTTCAATACCTACTTGACAATAATCATCTCTCTCCCACCCAATACGGATTCAGGCCTGGACACAACACTATCACTGCTTTGCTATCCTTTACTGACACTGTCAGCAAAGCTCACGACTCAGGAAACTTTGTTTCTTCTCTGTTCTTAGATCTGTCCAAAGCCTCTAATACTGTCTCTCACCCCAAACTCGTATCCCACCTGTCTCTTCTGGGGCTAACTGAAACATTCTCACAATGGTTCTCTAGCTATCTCTCCAATAGATATCAATCTGTCAAATGGAACTCCAGCTTCTCTCCTTACTTACCAGTCAGCACTGGGGTACCCCAAGGCTCAATACTTGGTCCACTCCTCTTTAATACTTTTATTACCAGCTTAATACTGCCACCAAACCCACCCTAATTCATTATGCTGATGGCTCTACATTAATCTGCTTCACCAAAAATTATTCTTTTCTACAGAGCTTATCTCAAGAAACATTCAACTCTATTGAGCCCTGGCTAACAAACAATCATCTACTAATTAACCCCCCAAAAAACTAAACTTCTGCTATTCTTATGCAAACAATTTTCTTCAGACACATCTAACTTTGCTATTAGCTCTCAGAACCGTACTTCCATCCATGTAGTTTCACACATAAAATTGTTAGGTGTAACTATTGACAACAATCTTAAGTTTCACATCGATGGTAGTCCACTGAACACAGAAGGCATTATAAGAGATCTGGGAACAAAGTCCTTCTATGTGGCACATCTCATTACTAAGGGTTTTGCATCCAGGAAGAAAGAGGTCATTGTCTCCTTCTACTATTCCCTCATTAGGCCAATCATCGAGTACAATGCCCCATTTGGCATGTACCTCACTAGACACCTGCAACAACTGGAGAGGCCACAAAAGTACCTTACAAAGAAGATCCTAGGCCTTAAACACTTGTCCTATGTGGACAGACTCAAAAAACTCCAACTTTTCTCTGTCTCATATCACCTACTTAGAGATGATCTCTGCTTGACTTACAAAGCCACGTCTGACTCAGCTCTGTTAGAAATGCTACATATAAAGAAATCCCAATCCGTATGCATCACACACTCCAGAGACCTCAGCCTCATTACCACAATCAGCAGATCAAGTTGGAGGAACAGGTTCATAACCCAGAGACTGCCCATGCTATGGAATAGACTTCCCTTACATGTCAAGCAGAGCACCTCACTGGCCATCTTCAACAGAAATCTTGATGAGTGGATGGGAAACAGAAAATTCACCCTGGGGATAACTCCAGTGGCTCTACTCGACAGAGGCACTGAAAACTAAGGTCAGGTGGCACGATGCCAGGGTAATCCTATGGGTTAGGCTTGTAAAGGCTCCAGGGCCATTAGCCGAGTACACACCTATGAACCTATAAACCTATGATCTGCACATCAGCAACAACATAAAAAAAGCTAATCAAAAATTAGGAATGATGTACAGGGTAAGAAATTAATCTCCAGCTCTGCAAGAATAATCCTTGCCACCACCTCTCTCTTAACCCCCCTACTATATATATGCCTCCCCTATTCTGACTAATCTCAATCTTCTCTCAAAACAAAACTTAGCCAGTGTTACAACAAAATAAACAAATTTGCCACAGGCCAAGCCTACTACTCAGACCATCATTCTCAAGTCCCTAAACTGGCTCAAACTACCCCATCAGCTTACCTTTAGTCAACTTAAACTAACACACAAAATGCTGTATAACTCCTCTTTATCACAAACCTCATCATCACTACTTCAACACTACATCCCTTCTCTCCCTTCTTGTGACTTATGCTCTCTCACAAGCATCTCCTATCTATTTACAAACCTCAGAGATCAAACAGGGCTAGTGTATACTCTCACTGTGTTGCCAAGGCATGGAATAATATTCTAGAATCGATCAGACTTATACCTCACTACTCTTCCTTCCAGTCTAAGCTAAAAGTTCACCTGTCTAATAATTGCATCTGCCCATGCTCCATGCAACCATAATATTCCGTAGTATTCTCTTCTCTTCATTCCTAACAGACTTTTCCCAATCTATCCTCCTTCCCCTCTTCCATTACCCACTTTCTAACCTCTCCTTTCTATAAACCCTTAACCTTCAAATGTTCTTTCTTCTATTCTTACCCTAACCTCTATTTATTCAAAAACTAAAAAGGAATCTTTACTTTTGTTCTCCTTGTAGAATGCATATACAGTTTTTTTCTGTAATATATATTTCTTATATATAAGTAACTCTATCCTATCTTATATTCAATGTTTTATTTAACTATACTACTTGCTTTACATGTGCTTATTTGCTTCTTTTTGACTGTAAATACAATATGTACTCCTGTGGCATTGTCTTAATCTGTGTAACTAATACTATATTTGTAATTTCTGCTTAAATTTTTATATAAAGTATACCGCAGAGCTTTTCTCCCTGGGCCTCCACTGAAAAAGGGCCTGTGCCCAGTCAGACTTTCCCAGTAAACAAATGTCCAATAAATAAATAAATAAATAAAGTGATGCACCTAACTCATATACTTAGTACAGCTTACTTACAAGAATGCAAAGAAGATGTACTAGAGAAAGATCTAGCTGTTTTATGGCTTATTTCATAGTCTCTGTATCAACAGAGAAGGTTGAAAAACTGAAAAGCTGTACTATAAGGAGCAGAGAAGTACAATTGCTAAGAGACACTCTCTTAAATTGTTGACCAGATCAAATAAAATTAGTACACCAACACAACCGGGTGTATTTTCCTTACCAGGAATGAGATTTCATGTCTACAAAACTTGATATTCAAGGGAGATAAAATTATAATTCCTGCTCAGTTTCATTATGTAATACCTCATAAAGTTCATGAGTTACATTTAGTTCTAGCTAAGTGTAATGAACGGTCTTATGAAATTCTTTACTGGCTGAAAAAGTCTGACTAGACAGAGGAAGTAATGCAGTAATGTGACATCTGAGATGCTTCTATATAATTAGAATAATGCATTTGGAATTAATTTAGCATGAAATATAAAATCATTCATGGAGAAAGTCTGGGATGAATTTGCTTCTGTGTCTAGAGACTGTGGGTATTTATTAATATTCAAAATCTCTAGAAGCTGTACAACTTGAAATTACTGGTCAAAATGTTATTAACATCCTGAAATCTATGTTTGCTCCACAGAGATTACAAAATTAAGTTGAGTCTGACAGTGGTCCGGCACTTAGGAGTCATGAGCTCATAATTATTTCTAAACAATGGGAATTTAAACAGTCTACATCTCAGTCTGGAAATGCACAGAGCAATGAGTAATAACAGAGTACATTGCAAAAGAATTTTACAAAATCTCATGAGAAAATATAAAAGTTCTGAAAACTTGGACTGTACCGATCTATCCACAAACACAGATCAAATACAGGGTAAGGTATCACCTCAAAAGCAAGAGACAATCCAAAATAAAAGAGGTAGATACGCCACAACTATCGAAGCAAACCAGGTAGATAAGAGTAGAAAAATAACCTTTTATTTCATATGAAGTAAGCGCTTTCACGTTACAAAGAACACTTCATTAGACTTTAACATAATACAAGAAACTCATTACATTTAAATATTCAGAAAGCACAAATAGCACACATCATCAATGTCACATGTGTTCCACTTCAAATCACATCATTCACTTTTAAAGGTATAGAGAAAGGAATATATATATATATATATATATATATATATATATATATATATATATATATATACATGTATAAGTATATGTAAACTCACATTAAATATATACATAAATTATAAACAACTGATAAAACTATTTTGTATGTATTAAAAATTGCATATAAATATATATATATAAAATACTTATAAAAATTAGATATAAAAACACACATAAAAACACACATAAAAACTTACTATCTAATTTAATGCACAAACGGTCTATCTATTAAAAAAGGTTTCAAAGATAACTTATCATTGAGGCCATGCCCCTTATCTGCAGCTAGCTTTATTATCCACCTAGCCTCTGTTCTCTCTGTTTTATTTCTAATATTGCCTAACCTCTCTGTCTCTAGTAACTGTCCTATAGCCATGAATCTAAATACATGTGTAGTGTCATTTTGCAGAGTATGCTTAGCTAGGGCATTTCCTTCATTCTCTCTATGGATAGCATAAAGATGCTCCCTAATTCAATGTCCTATTAGTCTTACCTACAAAAAAACATTGACACTTTTTACAGGTAGCTAGATAAATCACATTCCTCGATTTGCAGTCTGCATACTCATTGAACTAATTGTGCATTAAATTAGATAGTAAGTTTTTATGTGTGTTTTTATATCTAATTTTTATAAGTATTTTATATATATATATTTATATGCAATTTTTAATACATACAAAATAGTTTTATCAGTTGTTTATAATTTATGTATATATTTAATGTGAGTTTACATATACTTATACATGTATATATATTCCTTTCTCTATACCTTTAAAAGTGAATGATGTGATTTGGAGTGGAACACATGTGACATTGATGAGGTGTGCTATTTGTGCTTTCTGAATATTTAAATGTAATGAGTTTCTTGTATTATGTTAAAGTCTGATGAAGCATTCTTTGTAACGTGAAAGCGCTTACTTCATATGAAATAAAAGGTTATTTTTCTACTCTTATCTACCTGGTTTGCTTCGATAGTTGTGGCGTATCTACCTCTTTTATTTTGGATTGCTACCGATCTATATCGAATACTGAAATTCATTTGTCAAAGGTGTAGCATTCTATCCAGCAAACCTGCTGAGTGGCAGATGCCTTACAGGTAAACTACCGACTTATTCTTTGTTAGGAAGGAAAGTAAAAGCAATAGCAATGATCTTTCAAAATAAAAGCAGCATAAGCTAAAGTATATAGAATCCATAGAACTGGAGACAATTTAACAGAATTAAAGGTAAGGAAAGGAATAGCAATGATCTTTCAAAATAAAAGCAGCATAAGCTAAAGTATATAGAATCCATAGAACTGGAGACAATTTAACAGAATTAAAGGTAAGGAAAGGAATAGCAATGATCTTTCAACATAAAAGCAGCATAAGCTAAAGTATATAGAATCCATAGAACTGGAGACAATTTAACAGAATTAAAGGTAAGGAAAGGAATAGCAATGATCTTTCAAAATAAAAGCAGCATAAGCTAAAGTATATAGAATCCATAGAACTGGAGACAATTTAACAGAATTAAAGGTAGGGAAAGGCATAGCAATGATCTTTCAAAATAAAAGCAGCATAAGCTAAAGTATATAGAATCCATAGAACTGGAGACAATTTAACAGAATTAAAGGTAAGGAAAGGAATAGCAATGATCTTTCAAAATAAAAGCAGCATAAGCTAAAGTATATAGAATCCATAGAACTGGAGACAA
Organism: Protopterus annectens; assembly: GCF_019279795.1. NCBI lineage: Eukaryota > Metazoa > Chordata > Ceratodontiformes > Protopteridae > Protopterus > Protopterus annectens. Next base: position 400,014,343 of record NC_056729.1, on the reverse strand, counting down.
TTTAACAGAATTAAAGGTAAGGAAAGGAATAGCAATGATCTTTCAAAATAAAAGCAGCATAAGCTAAAGTATATAGAATCCATAGAACTGGAGACAATTTAACAGAATTAAAGGTAAGGAAAGGAATAGCAATGATCTTTCAAAATAAAAGCAGCATAAGCTAAAGTATATAGAATCCATAGAACTGGAGACAATTTAACAGAATTAAAGGTAAGGAAAGGAATAGCAATGATCTTTCAAAATAAAAGCAGCATAAGCTAAAGTATATAGAATCCATAGAACTGGAGACAATTTAACAGAATTAAAGGTAGGGAAAGGCATAGCAATGATCTTTCAAAATAAAAGCAGCATAAGCTAAAGTATATAGAATCCATAGAACTGGAGACAATTTAGCAGAATTAAAGGTAAGGAAAGGAATAGCAATGATCTTTCAAAATAAAAGCAGCATAAGCTAAAGTATATAGAATCCATAGAACTGGAGACAATTTAACAGAATTAAAGGTAGGGAAATGAATAGCAATGATCTTTCAAAATAAAAGCAGCATAAGCTAAAGTATATAGAATCCATAGAACTGGAGACAATTTAACAGAATTAAAGGTAAGGAAAGGAATAGCAATGATCTTTCAAAATAAAAACAGCATAAGCTAAAGTATATAGAATCCATAGAACTGGAGACAATTTAACAGAATTAAAGGTAAGGAAAGGAATAGCAATGATCTTTCAAAATAAAAGCAGCATAAGCTAAAGTATATAGAATCCATAGAACTGGAGACAATTTAACAGAATTAAAGGTAGGGAAAGGCATAGCAATGATCTTTCAAAATAAAAGCAGCATAAGCTAAAGTATATAGAATCCATAGAACTGGAGACAATTTAACAGAATTAAAGGTAAGGAAAGGAATAGCAATGATCTTTCAAAATAAAAGCAGCATAAGCTAAAGTATATAGAATCCATAGAACTGGAGACAATTTAACAGAATTAAAGGTAGGGAAAGGAATAGCAATGATCTTTCAAAATAAAAGCAGCATAAGCTAAAGTATATAGAATCCATAGAACTGGAGACAATTTAACAGAATTAAAGGTAGGGAAAGGAATAAGGATGCACATGGATTTTTCAGTTAACGTTCAAAAGTGGCATATGCTGGCTACAGTAATATGCCAAGCAAAGAATCTTAGATTTTAATTTATCTGATGTGCATATATATTTATAAGAAAAAAAGCAAAATAGTTTGTTCAATATATTTGGAAGAAAAGAAGTTTATCAGTCAGAAGTATCTATTTCTCAAATCATACTTTAAAGCAATTTTACATCACAAACCATTTGTCGTATTACCATTCTTGCTGACAGAAAATAATCATTCTGTTGCTATGACTATTTGGTATAGTGAAAACACAGTCTTCTTGTAAGTAAACTGATCTCACCCAGACAATATTCAAGATATGGGAGACTAAATTAATAATAATTGTACAGTTACTGTATGTAATGTAAAGTGCCTGCTAGTCTGTAAAATGACTTTTCTAAAGGTGGTATTCATAGTCTTTATGCAAACATGCAAAGGCAATCTGCCCTGTGAATTAGCTAAGGAGCGATTCATTGAGGCCATTTATGTTAACACGTGATGGCCATGGTTTAATGTGTGATATAATTAAGAAGAACTGGCCTGTCCTTATGACAGATGCTGATTTAAAGAGAACCATAGGACCATTTCCCAAGTTTGCTTTTAGGAACAACAAGAAGCTTAAACAGTTTTATGTTATAAGCAATAGCTAGCAAAGTGTTGTCAGACCAAAAGGATACCTACCCCTGTTGCTCTTGTAGTGCCTGTAAGTATATTTAGAGTGTTACATGTATAAGACACCCTAGGTCTGGTAAGAGTATTGAATTTGGTTTCTAAGCAGATTGTAAAACTAAGAATTTGGTTTATTTGGCACAATGCATAAAATGTGAAGTGTTCTACATAGGTAAAACTAATTACACACTCAAGAAAAGGGTGCTGGAACTTTGTAATGATGTTAGGAATATGAAAGTTGTTTCAGAAAAAGGTGATGGTCATTCTTATAAATTTTTAGTTTTAGATTTGATTAGTGATAGTGCCAGGGAAGGTGACATATGTAACAGAACTGAATGTTATGAATTGTGTTGGATTCTAAATTTAAAGCAAATTTTAGTCCAGATATTAAAAGTCATGTTTCTTTAAATCCTGTCTTGAAGAAGAAAGGTTTGAATCATTCATTTCATTGGTTTTAACTTTGTCATATGTTTTGTTTTAAGCCTTTTATTAGATGAGTATGTATTTAAACATTGTGTTTTAGTTTAATTTTTTAGTTGATGGTCTGAAGATCTGGGATATCCATGAAAGTGTTTACCATTTTTATTGTTCTCAGTATTTCCCAGCTATTAAAGTATCTAAGCATTTTGGCCGGTGTGGATGTCTGTTTTTTGTTTTCTACTTATATGTTTGGATTCTGTCCTGGCTCCTCCATTCATCTTTTTCACTGAAACCTTTCAATCACTCTTGGCACTCCATGGGACTCCTCTTGGCCTCCTCTCTCTCACTGCAGAAATACAGAAATGTAACCCTTACCAGGGTAAAGGTCCTAAAATAGCTCTACTTTAACCAGATTCGCATTAATTTCTTGCTTTACTCCTAAACACCTGCCTGTCTCAGTTTATTTATTTATTTATTTAATATTTTTTTACCAAGAAAGTCTGACTGGGACAGAACCCATTTTCAGTAGAGGCCTGGGGAGAAACGCTTCAGACGCATGTCTTTGGAATGTGGACATAAACCAGAGCACCTGGAGGAAAGCCATGCTAATGTAGGGAGGACATGCAGACTCTGCACAGAAGGCACCCTAGCTGAGAATCAAACCAGAGAACCTCTTGTTGTGAGGCAATAAAGCTAACTGCAACAGAGTGAAAGTACAGTGTTTCCTAGGCTTTTCTCAGCAGCCACCATTATACCACTGTCTATCTATCTATCTCCCTATCTATCTATCTATCTATCTATCTATCTATCTATCTATCTATCTATCTATCTATATTTCTATCTATCTATATATCACAAAACATTGTGTGCATTTAGTGTTGAATCACAATTAATCTAATAAAATTATCTGTCTTTCCTCTTATCAAAAACCCATTCCACTGACTAACTAAACTGATTGAGAAAGGAAAATTATTTCTTTATCAAACTGCCTACACCAACAAAAAAAAACACACACTGCCTTGGAGACGTGTAACAGTGCTCCCCATTCACCAATAGTAGTGCATGCACTAACCCTATTCTGTTCTTAATTCCAACCATACACACAACTACTCAATCAAACAAAAACATCTATCCTTTTCCGGGTACATATTCTAACCTTAATACCCCGCACCAACACACACACATTGACACACACCCCAGACACACATGCATACACACACACACACACACACACACAACCTCAATTTAGAAACTTTCATTACAAAGGAAAGTTTCAGCACTACCTCTCATGAAATGATAACAGGTGCGGTATCTGCTTCATGTGGAGGGGGATTTGCAGACCAATAATGAGTTTGTCTGGAATAACAGAATAACATAACCAGAACATATGGATTGACCTATGCAGTACCACTTTGCTTGTGGAATGCCAAAAGCTGTGGATTCACCTGTGAAGTACCAGTTTACTTGTGGATTACCAAGACTTTACCTGTGGACTTAACAGGAGACTATATTGGAAACTTGCTTAGACGTTACAACCAGATTATTATGGCTGAAGCATATACAAAAGGAATTATTTGGTTTCCTGGGTTTGAGCTGCTTTAAAAACTGAACTGTAGTTATTATCTGTATGTGTATTGAATAAGTGCATTTCTGTCTGCATTTTGACCATGATTTAATATAGTTTCATTGTAAATATGCTTCTCTTCATACCTGCAGTTGCGGCAAAGATCATTTGGTTAATATATATCAATTGACACAATATTATGTTCCTGCATCTTTGCCTGTAAGTGCTGATACGTTGTAAGTTCAGTTCCCAAACTATGAAGAGAGAGAGGGATCTGCTGCTCTCTACCTATTATCACAACCAAAAGAGAGAGAGAGAGAGAGAAAGACAGAGAAAGAACTAAGTTTTTGCTTGTCTCTTTTTAGCAAGCAAAATGGGGAGGGTACAGGGCTGACACACTTTCAAATGTCCAGAGTGGAAATTTTTTACATAAATGTGCAAAGGCTGGGCTTTAATTTGTCGTTAAAAATCATAGCTCTCTTTCATGGAATTTGAGTTCTCTCTATTTCATATCATATTAAGGCATTTTGGATGCAAAATAGTTGTTTTATGCAACTACTAGTGGAAAAATAGGAAACACATTTTGTCTTAAAATATCAGGATATTTTTTAGGACACAATTGACCTAAATAGGAATTGCCCTGTGTAACCAGAAACAGGAGGTAATCCTAAGAAATCCATGGAGACTTTAGTGTAGACCATTGCAAATATGGGTAAGAATACTAGATCTTTAAGAAAATTTTGAGAGTACCCATATTGATTTACTAAGTTTATTGGTAGAGATGTTTTTTGTCCTCTGTGCTGACCACCACAAAAGGCCACCCTCACCATTAAACAAACCAAGCAAAGATCCTGTTGAGGAATACTTTGTTGCCTTTGAAAGATGTGTTACCAAGAAGAAATGGGACTCCTCTAACTGGGATAAAATATTATCTTAGTAGCTGACAGGCGAATGTCTTATATTGGTAGGGAAGGTACTGCCCACATGGGCTATCACAATTAAAAAAGGCATTGCTTGTTAGGGCTTTTTTTGTCTTTTAAAACAGAAGCCTTCAGTTTTCATAATTGTACAGTTATTCAAGTCAATAATAGGAGCTCAAATGTGTGTTTTCAAGCATTGTTTAGAATCTAAAATAAAGAGCAAATGGAAACTAATAGATATTATAACAGTGGATAAATTCAAAAAGCACTTCCAGTTTTGTTTTATATAAATGGGCTAAGAGTACATATAAATTGGATGTGCTATTTGAAAGGTTGCAAGATAATGAAGCCCTGTTTACAACTGAACAAGTCGGTAATTAAGAATGTACAGATGTCTGTGAACCTCCAGAAACTGTCAACAACTGAAATAGCATGCTTCATATGCGGGAAGAAGGGACACATTGTAAAAATGTTTAACTAGTGTTGTTCCCAAAAGATGTGATACCTTTGCAACATGCTGATAATAAAATTGTACAGATGGAATATAATTAAATTACTGCTAGAAAAGTAGGATCAGAACATCATTTCTGTTCCACTACTGAGTTAACCAGTTATATAGTTTTGTTGGATATGAAGGAGTTGAAGGTGTTGCTATCTTCTAATAAAATTAGTGAAGTTATCTGACTTACTGTCTTGTGGTGAGTGCAGCAGGTGTGGAGGAATAGTCCCAAGTAATTATTTTCCAGAGCTAAATTAATGCTACTCCTAGTGGATTCCAATTAACACACTAGACGCAGCTGCACTCTTCAAAATGCTTTATTTTTCTACAGATAAATGCCTTCATCTTTCAATATCTTCTTCAAATTCATTATAATTTTCTCTGAGCAATACTTGCATTGATGCATAGTTATGTTGAGGGGTGTGGAGCAACATTCAAATGAGTGATTTTAGTCATTTATTCTGATTGGATGGTAATCTCTCTCCATGTTGATAGGGAGGAATATCAGGCTTATGTAACAAATCAGGCTAAGGATATCCTCCAAACTGAGACTGATGCTTTAAATGTCACCTAATTTGCATGCACGGTGGTAACTGGCAATGCCAGCTTTGAATGCAGACTTTCTCTTCTAACAAAACAAAATTTTGCCATATATCTATAACAAATCAGGTTTTTAAAACAGGAAAGAAAAACTTGCTAAACAGTGGGATTATACCACTGTATAAATTGGTGGTGTTTTGTCTTGAAACTCAACAAAAGTCAACAAAGTTCAGTCACATTTAACACAAACTTGAAATAACATACATTGCTTTATCTTGATGTTACCCTTATTTCCTTCCTTTTGGCCTTCTCCTTGCAAATGTGAGTTTCTACCTTCTGTGTGCATTGCATTTCAATAAATATACAACATTGCCATATGCTTCAACTAAGTGCTTTTGGGCTTCATCAGATGTAGTGATTTTGTGGCCAGGTTCCATGGGTTTTACAAATTGGTACAGATCAAAAAATGTACCAACAATAATTTCACTAAAAAGCTGAACTACAATGATAGCAACTACTACTCCTACAAAAACACTTACCAACCTGATATGAGCCCGCTACACAGTTATTCCAAATACATAATGCATCTGTTCAACTGTGTGCTCAGAAAACTGTGCACTCAGCAAAATACACTAACACAAAACATATCATTAGCTTGCATTCTCAGCATTATGGCTTGTTCTGCAGATACACACACACACACACACACACACACACACACACACACACACACACACACACACACACACACAAAGAGATTGAAACAGGGCAGAAAGATAGTATGAGGGAAGCATATAGATACAGATATAGATATAGATACAGATATAGATATAGATATAGATACAGATATAGATATAGATATAGATACAGATATAGATATAGATATAGATATAGATATAGATATAGATATAGATATAGATATAGATATGGATATGTGTGGCCAGTGGCTAAACCCTGATGGTTAAAGAAAGGGAAACCTGAATGAAGTATTAAGTGTTTACCTGCTACATCAAAATAGAGAGACAGTCAGAAACAGAAACAAGACTGTAAGACAAAAAAATACTGAAGAAGAGAAACTGAAACTAACACAGTGTCCCTTTATTCATGACTTGCCTTTTCTAGCAAATTAAATAGATGAAGAGAAAAAATACCTGTGTGTAAAGGGAAACAGAACACCATGGCCTTCTCTTCACATTAGAGTGTTGATGAAGAATGGGACCTGGCTGACCTCCAAATAAGTTAAGGGTTTATGGATAATGTTAAAGGTTTATTGCTGACCAGGTTTGCAGAGGACTGTAAACTTGCTGCCATCATAAACGCTTCAGAGAACACCAAAATCATCCAACATGGACTTTCCCAAATAAATATCTGGTGTAATAACAATAGATTAAAACCAAATGCCAAAACATGTATAATAGTCTCCTTTGTCAGGCATGATGTCTTGTGTAACTATTACATCAACAGCACACTCCAGAAAATGTAATCAGTAGTTAGGGACCCAGAAACCTATCTAGCAAACATACTGTCCTTCTGTCACCATGTGTCAACTATTGTAAGAAAGTCCTTTTTTGTTATGTTATTAGTAACAGTTTGGAAAATAGGTCTAGGGATGTGATCTCTCCACTGTATTTGGCACTTGTTAGGCCAGTAATTGAGTATAACACCCCCTTTGGTATGTACCTGTCCAAACACTTAACACAGCTTGAATGACTGTGATTCTTCCTCACTGAGAAAATCAAGGGTCTATACTTTAAAAACTACACTGACCATCTCAAAGCCTTGTCCTTCTCATTATCATGCAGGCTACTGAAAGGCAATCTCTGACTCATTTGTAGTGAGTAGACCCTATATCCTCAGATCTGCTGCACATCCACAAGTCCAGTGGTGGTATAAACACCCGCTCAAGAAATCTTAATCTATTTTGCAAGATAAATAGAACATGTTGTAGGGGATAGATATGTATCACAGAGAATATCACTTCTTTGGAATAATCTTTCTCTCCACATAAAGCAAAGCACATCCCTTAATTTCTTCAAATGTAATCTAGATGAATGAATGGGAAACTGCAGATTCACCCCTAATTTAACCCCCTTATAACTTATGTTCTGCTTGATTCTGAGTTATTCGTACATAAATTACAATGAAGTAACCAAGTCCAACAGAGAAAAGTGACACTGCAAGAAGAAAAAACGCTGCTCCAAAGCCACAAAATGATATTTTAATAAACAAACGTAAGAGCTTTAATTTCCAGTGCTACAGACACATCATCGGACAAACAGATACACTGCCTCACATCCTTTAAATACCATAAAAGCATCACTTCCTTAAGGGATGAACCTCACTTCCTTGAGGGGGTGACACCCAAGTGCAAGGCATGTTATACAACATCTTGTGCAACATCTCACTTTCTAAGAAAGGTGGAGCAAAAATGCAAGATACAAAGTTACAAAACATTTTGTTACTGTCATAAAATCCTACTGCATTTTGAATACTAAACGCTAAAAAACATATGTACAAACATAGACGTTAATACCAATAATAAAATTGCATTAGTTTATATACTAAAAATGCATACCATTTCATAATAAAAATCAAACAACACCTGCTTTCAACTTTAAAATAGGTTTGATCAATATGTACTTATTAAGCCCGGGAAGGGGGGGGGGGGGTAGTGGCTTTTAAGAGAACTTGCCACTACAGTTCCCTTTTCTCCACTAAGGTCTCCCAGTCACCCTATTTATCTAGTGCACCCACCTTTTCCAAAATAACAAATACAAATTTCTTATAACCAGGACACGTGGTGGAATGTTTATAAAGTGCATTACTTATGTTTTTGCTCTTAATAGCATAAAGATGCTGAAAGATTCTCATACATAACTCAATAGATTTTTTAGATGTGACTCTTTACAAGAACTTGGAGAACTTCAGATATGAATCTAATATATATATATATATATATATATATATATATATATATATATATATATATATATATATATATATATATATATATATATATATATATATATATATAGGAAACCAAACTTTTCTAGTGCCTACTTACATTTCTCTAGCCAGCATCTGATAAGGCAAAAGACAAATTTAGTAAAAGGTAATTTTAAAGTTGAAAGCAATTACTGTTTGATTTTTATTATGAAATGATATGCATTTTTTAGTATATAAACTAATGCAATTGTATTCTTGGCATTAACTTCTATGTTTGTATATATGTTCTTTAGCTTTTAGTATTCAAAATGCACTAGGATTTTATGTATGTAACAAAATGTTTTGTAACTTTATATCTTGCATTTTGACGCCACTTTTCTTGGAAAATGTGGTGTTGTATAACATGCTTTGCACTTGGGCCCCATCTCCTCAAGGAAGTGAGCTTAGCCCCTTAAGGAAGTGATGTTTTTATGGTATTTAAAGGATGTGAGGTAGTGTATCTGTTTGTCTGATGATGTTTCTGTAGCAGTGGAAATTAAAGTGCTTACATTTGTTTATTAAAATGCCATTTTGTGGCTTTGGAGCACCGTTTTATCCTACTTAAATTGCAATGGTTAAAACGTCATGGGGAATGTATAGCTAGGCTTCTAAAAATCCTCACAAATCAATAGCCTATTAAGTACCTATGAACCTATATGTTCTGTCAATTTCAAAAAGGGTCACTGGGAAGACAATACCTTAAATATAGCTAGGCATAATATAACTTGAGTAGACGGGTATTAGAGGAACAGAACAGTCCCACTTCACGTACATACATTGAAAAAGTAATGACCTCCTCGTCAAGCTAAACAAAAGCACAGAATAGATATGAAGATAGTTATTAGTTCAAGGTCTGTTGTAGCATATGTAATGAAATTATCACATAACCACATTTTTCAGGGTCATTCAAGAATGGATACAAAAAAAGCTATACTTTAGCTAGATTTTACAGGTCTGGTTTTATGAAAGACATATAGAACTTTTATACAACTTGCACAGAAAGCCAAATGTCAGCATCCAATTCCAGGTTTAAGAACACCCTTTGAATCACCTACCCATTGTGTATGTCCAGTTTAAACATATACTAAAAGACATTGTGGGCCCTCTTGTAAAAATGAGTAAGAGACACAAATATATTACTATAATTATTGATTATGCAATAAAACTTCCTGAAGCAGTATGTCCTCAACAAGCAATGCAAAATCTATAGCAATGAGATAGCACTGTTTTTTTTTTTCCCTACCATGGAACTTTCTCAAGCAAGTCTTATTGACCAAGGTACCCAATTCATGTCCAGAATAATGCATGAACTTTACCAGTTTTTTTTTTTTTTGAAGTAAAACAGTTAAATATTTGTATATACCAGCATCAAAGAGATTGGTTAGTTGAATGATTTATAAAACTTTGAAGTCTATTTTACAGGATACAGAAGTTAATGGGAGAAAATCCTAACTGCTTCCTATCTTCTCTTTACTGTAAGAGCTGTATCCCAGGCATCAGGTGGGTTCACAGTTTTTAAACTGCTGAATGGGAAGCATCCCAGAAGCTTGCTAGCATATGGATCAACTGTCCAGATTTTCACAAAATGTTCAGATTTTTGCTTCATATTTTTGACCTGTTTGTCATAAAACTTGCGTTTTTCTGGAAAATCATTGAATATTAAATTCATTAAATAATGACATAAATGCAAGTTTCAGACTTTATATCATGCAGAAAATGTATACTAAGGCAAAACATATTATTCTAGCAACTTTCCAAGTTGATAAGAGCAATACTTAAAAATTGTCCCTAACTGTGGGCCTTTATCCTCTCCATTATTTTTGACTTTATCCAGATTTCTTGCACAAAAAGTAAAAGGGATACAGGGGAAAGGAACCCCCCTTCAGGTGACCTATAGCATTTTTTTAGACCTGCAAGTCAGGTTAAGAACAATAATGCTTATAGAAAAAAATCTGAATGTCAAAAGTGAAGGAAGAGATGTAGAACATGCTTAAAAGTTGGGAATCATAAAAAAATCCCATAATGAGTGCAATAATCCCATTGAGTTGGTCTATAGGACTGATTGATCTATAAAGTCATGTAATGACTTCAGAATATTAAAACAGTATTTCTAAATTTGATTCATAGTCTATGCCCCAAGTGGATGAATTGATTGAAAATTTGAGCAAAGTTAAGTTCCTGTCCACTATGGAGCCATCCAGAGGATATTGATAAATTCTACTAGCTCCATAAGTTAAGGAATAATCTCATTTTTCACAAAGGATGGACTCTTTTACAGCAGATGCCAACATTTTGGTTTCCACAGAGTATCTGCAAACCTCCAGAGGCTGACATATAAAACTATCAGAATACATATCGGATATACAGCAGTCTACCTGGATGATGTGGTACAATTTTTGTGAGGAATGGGAAAGCCATCTCCCTAATCTCCAAGCCATTTTAAAAGTACTCATCCAAGTTGGGCTTAATGCTAACCCTGATAAGTATAAGTAGGGCACCGCAGAAGTCTGTTAGTTGGGCTCTCTCTTTCTCCCTATCTCTCTGTCTCTCTCTCTCTCTCTCTTCTCTTCAGGTCTCACACTGGTGAATAGTCACATTTTTCCCCAAAACAGAACAGGTCCACAATCCTGAGGATTCAGAAAGAACCTCACTACTTGTGTAAAGGGCTGCAATTAAAAGGTCTTGTTTCCATGATGTGGTATTTAGTGATTCAGAGACACATTTGTCACAATGAAGAAATATTTCAGTATCTTCTAATTTGCATGTCTCTGAATCATTCTTAACTACCATGAGTGCAGATCAGCACTTTCCTTCAGTAGAGCAAAGGATAGTCAAATCACAGGCTAAAAAAAGTTTTAGTTCTACAAAACAGACCTGTGCCTACTGCTAATTATGATTAAGGCATTTCTAGGCCTGGCTAGCTACTGTGAAAAACTCATTCCTAACTTTTCCAAAATGACTAGGCTTCTAACCGCCCTGACCAAAAATAAGGCTCCACTAAAAGTTAAATAAAGAGCTAAAGCAGTAAAAGCCTTTAAATAACTGAAAAATATATTATTCTTGGAACCTGTAATAGCAGTATTTTACCAAACAAACAGGAATAGTCTTATCACAAATTTTCAGCGTGGTTGAATATCTCATATGTCATATCAACAGAACACTCACCAATGCTGAGAAATGTTATCCAGTGCTTGAAAGAGAAAGTCTTGCAATTAAAAGGGCCTTTACCATCTGAAAATATTATTGGCTAGGCAAAAATTTTGCATTAGTAACTGAACACACCCCTTTACGGTGCCTGTCAATTTAATTTCTTGTGAGTATTTTGAATTTCTAATACAATGACAAGAATGAACCCCATTCCTATATCAAAGTATGATTAAAGTTCATGAAATTAGTATTGTTTCAACCTTTGATGTTAGCCAAAAGTGCTCTTTGCAGCACCGCAACATGCCCAGAATTGACTCCTGCAATTCATATGGAGTTACATGTATCAGTAACTTATCTAAATACAACCGCAAATTCCTTTTATGAAACCCATTGCTCTTACTACTATTGGAACTGTCTGGGAATCCTTCTTCTACATTGCCTTCATTTCTGCCTGCAAATCCTGGAATTTTATGACTTGTGTGTATCTCTGTACATAAGACACTATCACTGGGTGTATTAATTTCAAATATCAATGCAACTTTTGTCTTCTTTTTATGGACTACTATATCTGGTTTTCTCATATCTATTTTTTGAACTGTTAGTAATGGGTGATCCCATGTGATATAAGCTTCACCATTTTCTGTAATTGTTTGTGAGTCATGTTTCCACTTCAACATTTTCTATAATTGTTTGTGAGTCATGTTTCCACTTCATCATTTTCTATAATTGTTTGTGAGTCATGTTTCCACTTCATCATTTTCTATAATTGTTTGTGAGTCATGTTTCCATACTTCTCAGCTACTTCATTATTATAATGTCTGCACAATCCTAAATGCAACAGTCTTGCCACATTATTATGCCTTTCAGTATACAGGCTTTCTGCCATTATTGTATTACACCTAGCAACAAGATGTGTGACTGTTTCCAAAACCTGCATTTGTCTGTTTCTCCTACATGTTCAATGGATTCAATGGATTTTGTAAATCAGCGTGTATGTAGTCCACTATTTTAGGCTTTTGTCTTTTGATTTAAATGCACCTCTTCTTAACCATTCCTGGGTTAGATCCTGATCAACATGAGGTTATTCCAGGAGGTTTCTGTACTTGCAGCTATAGTTATGCATTTTCCACATTTCTTGCCTTTTCATCTGATCCTTCACCTTATAGTCTTTCTTTTGTTTTTTTAGCACATTCATTTGCTGCCTGATTTTTTGGCTACGTCTGGTTTGATTTCTATTCCAGCTTGATAACAATATGCTTCTGGTAAATAAAGCAGGGAAGTCATCTTAGACTTGTTCTCCTAATGTTTTAAAACTTTCACTATATTTGGATTTTCTGAGCTCAGCAGATATGTATATGCAGTCCAACGACTGCAGATCTATAGACGTAATCAATTTCAAAGAGGCTCATACCTCCTTCAGAACAGCGAATATGTAATCTTGGCATACACTGATTTTTATAAATCATTTGATAAGCATGAAACATGTTTCTTGTTTTCCTGTCCAACTGATCCAATACTTTTTGAAGTCCGTCAGTCATGCCAAAACTGTAAGTTAGAACAAGATATAGAAAATTGGTTTATAGCTTGGACTTTATTCCTAGATGTGTAGTGCCTTTTCAGTATTAATTTTAGTCTTCTAAAATATTCCTTATTAAGTTTTATTAATATTTGTTCATGTTTATTGTTGATCCTTCATCAATTCCCAAATATTTATATACTCCCTCCTGTTCAAGTTCTTTTATATCACATTCCTGTCCTAGACTATTTTCTTTGTGCCACAACTTTCCTGCTTTAAAGGCTGCTTTTGCACATTTATCAAGATCAAGTGACATTCTTTTATCACCTGAGAAAGTTTTGACCACTTGCAGTTGTGCTTTCAGTTCCTCATCTGATGAACTATACAGTTTTAAATCACATATAAAAAAGAAGATGAGTTTTTACACTTTGTTGTTTTCTGGGAACAAAATTGTACTCGTGACCTAATCTGTTAAACAGACAGTTTAATGGATTATAGACAAGACAAAATGGCAGCAGTGACTAAGAGTCACCCTGGAATATCCCCCTTTGAATTATTATCCTCAGGATAATAATTTGTCCTTTATCATGGCTTAGCTGCAAAGTGGTTTGCCACTGTTTCATAGTCACTGTAATGTAATTGATCAACATAGGGTGTATATTATATATTTGTAAGCACTGTTTTATCCATGTATGCAGGAACTGTCAAATGCTTTTTTGTAGTCTATCTATGCCATAATTAGATTCTTCCCCTTTTTACAGTTTTCCATTATGAATTTATTTAACAACAAATGATCCTTTGTTCCATATGATTTTCTTTTGTTACCCTTTTGTTGTATTACCATGACTGAGTTTTCATCTAAATGACTATAAACTATGTTGGCATCAATTCCAGTGCATAGTTTATACATCATCAGAAGGCAAATTATTGGCCTATAGTTTTTAGGATACCTTGCAGGTTCACTCTGAAAGTGAAGTGTCATTTTTTTTGCAGTTAGTCAGGTTGCTGTCTGTTCAGGCTGCACATATAAATAGTTCTTATTCATGGCTAAATCTTCATGTAAAGATGTTAATACTTTTAGCCAGAAGCTAGGTACTGCATCTTGGCCTAGGGTTTTCCAGTCAGGAGCTTTTCTTAACTTTGTTTCAATCTCTATGGCCGTTACTTCATCCCATCTCATATCCTGTACATTTGAACCTCTTATTCTTTCTTTTACTTCTTCTATCCATTTAACTTCTTTGTTATGTTCCACAGGATCTTTATCGATATTTCTCCAAAATGTGACAATTTCTTCTTTTTTGGTGGTCTTTCTATTCCTTTTACCTTGTTTCTGAATTCTTTATAATTTTTTTTTGGGGGGGGGATCATCAAATAAATTGCTTATTTTGTATTTTTCCTTTATATTTATCAGCATATCATCTTGAGTTTTTCTGCCTGTGCTGATATCTTTATTTTATTATTTGCAATACTGTGTGATAGATCCTGGTCTGTTTTGATGCAGCACGTTGCTTTTATCACATCTATCTTTCTGAGTATTTTGGTTGACCTGTTCCCTCTTCTGTACTCTTCTAACAACAACACTTCTTATCTTAATTGCTTTTTAGTTTTCTCTATTCAAAGCTTCCAAGATGGCATTTGATTTATCCCCTTCCCTTCCCTTACTGCCCTGTGTTTTCTGCTAAGACTTTATCTTTTATTAATTTAGTTGCAGAGTAATATATGCTATTTACTTCTGTTATATCACATGAATTTCAATTAACAGTTTTGATTACTGTGTTCATTTGTTTTTCATCATTGTAACATTTGAGTCTTATTGACTTTCTGTAATCTATTTCTTTCGTTGATCTTAATACGTCTATCCATCTCTATTAAACCAAGCAACTCTTCTTTTAGATTACTTTCTTCTAAACTAAGGGTACATTCTTTATTCTCACGTTCTTGCAGGAATTCTACAGAAAGTTCCAGAACATCTTCCTATGCCATATTCCCTTCAGCTTCATCCTGTGTCATCTGTTATTTGTTCATATGGGAACTCACTGGCCTATCACTCCACAACATTGACTGTATCAGAGTTGTTACAGTTTCCTGTTCTTTCCCTTGTTGTCCAACTCCAACTGAACTTTCATACTGGTTTCCTACTAAAGGTTCCAAATTATCTTTATATGGCAAATGCTCTGATGCTTCCCATTCCAGTGGTTTCTCCTTAATTTGGGGACTCTTTGTTCTATCATGCTGTGGTGTTATCAGACTTAGATTTTCTACACTAAATCCTTCACTTCATAGGTAATCCATAACTTCAGTTTCATTAATGTTTCCATTATTAATCCTCTTTTCTATCCTCCCCTTTTGTTTTCTTATTTTTTGTATTGTAAAATGTTCCATATCTGGATGCCTTTGCTTATACTTCTCTCCAAATATCTTTGGTGCTGCTTTTTTATATTGATTAGTTTTTCTTTCTCCTTTGCATAAATATTGCACAATATTAAATCACTCTTTCTTTTCCATGCCCATATTTCAAATGTCTCCTACTCCTCCTGTTTCTCCTTACTTGGGGGACTTATTGTTCCATCATGCTGTGAGATAACCTGTGTTAGACTTTCTACACTAAATCCTTCACTTTGCATGTATTGCATAACTTCAGTTTCTACTTTTTTAACTTGTACTTTTCCAATCCTCTGTTCTACATTCCCTCTTTGTGATCTTATTTTTTGCATTGTGAAATTGTCCATGTCTGGTTTCCTTTCCCTGTTTTTCTCTTTGAATATCTTCTGAGCTGTTTTTTTGTATGGATTCATTTGGCTTTCTCCTTTGCAAAAATATTGCACCATATCAGATCTCTCTTTCTTTCCCATGTCCATATTTCTTTTTTATACCTTTGAAAAATAACTAGACTTTGTTCTTTATATTTTCTCACTTCCTCATTCGCTTCTTTTTCCAAACAGCCCAAGGTTTCTTGAATCTGTTGGATTAATGAACATAAATTTTCATTTGAAGCTTTTGATAGCTTTTCTTGTGCAAGTATTTTTCTTTCCTCTAATTTTTTTCTTAAACTTTTGGTATATCTTCTGTTCAGAAATTCTGGGCTTCTTGCATAATTTAAAAAATACGTAATTTCTTTCTTATCCTCAATAGTCCACTCTGTCGTCTTCATGGCTCTTTTTTTAGCCTGTCAGTTTTTGTGTTTTTTGTGGACTACTACTTCTTTCTACAATGGGGGGGGGGGGTAAATACAAACCTATACAGACAAAAAATGGAAACCAAAATTAACAAGATGGGCTTCATTCCCAGCCCTTTAGTTTCTATATTCATCAACATCATGGCTACATCCCCATAAATGTGCTAAGGCTTCTCACTCTTATAGTCCATTCAATGAAGCTAGAACTGATGTGTCTCCACAGTGCGTGCATTGTAATATGTGGCCTGTAAGTCAGGGACTCAGCCGAGGAAACATTATAATACAGGAATGATTCCCCTTCAATAGGAGTATGCAGTAATGCAATAAGGATCAGCTACCTTTGTGTCTTATAGCAGGATCACTACTGCTCATTTCAGATTCCTGACCTCCAGGCTTGGAGAAAAGTCTCGAGAGAGATGTATACCTTTGAAGAATTAAGTTTTAACTGTGTCACTACCATACTTACCTGGAAATATTGGCTTTTAAAGAAGAAGAAAAAGGTTAAAACCTAGTGAAAAAGGTTCATGGTAAATCTTGTTTTAATGCAACTCTGTAGAAAAGGATTGATGCTTGTAAGTCTGGCTTTTATTGTAAATCATGTGTGGGTGAAAAATCCAAGACCACTAGTGAAAATAAACTAGATTTTTTTTTCTCAACCTATGTTGCAAAGCATTTGAATTCCATCCTTCCCACTGCAAAACAAGACATTACATCATATTTTAAGCATAATATAAAGCAAAACTTAACTTCCTCATTGCTATGCTCATGCTCCCATACTGACTATATACACCTTTCTTTCTGTTTCTCTTCCATTTCCAATCTGTCAATCATCCTGACACTTTCACTGTTTTTATCTCATCTCTCTTTTCTCTCTCTCTCTCTTTCAACCCCACCACTGCTCCTCAAACTTACCTATTTCCTTAATCCTCTCCTACTAATACCCCCTCCTTAAGCACCTCATCTCCTTACCTATCTACTGTTATCCTGATGTCTCCACTATGAGAACTTTTCTCCTTATGTTTTTCTTTATTATTTCTACCTGTACCCTTTCAACTCCATTTCTATTTTCTGTTCCTATTCTGTTGACATCCAGCTTCACTTATGTCAATATACATACTGAACCTATATGCAT
>NC_056729.1:399561653-399649153 GCF_019279795.1 Protopterus annectens | reverse complement strand
GATATATTCCTGTGGATTCTTGTGTGAAGGCACTTCACCCCTACGGTGTATTCTCTTTCGACTATATGTGTGCGTATAGCCTATGTTTCAACCAGTCTAGTGATTTGTTCATAACACAACTGTGTGGCACTTCCTTAATAGTATTATAAAATTAAAGGTGCTAAAGATATACTTTAAAAACCGGGTTTCTTAAGTTAAATAAAAAAAACATGACTCCATTTTACATGAGAAAAACAGGAAAGTACATTTTTCTACTGCACATAAAGTTACCTTATTGTTTTGTTACATTAAAGTATTTTTTGTCATTCTTGTTTGAGATTTACAGCCAGCACTTATAATCACTTTACATTTACATTGCTTTAAATTGTTTGGTATGCTTTAAAGTTTATTTTGTAAGTTTGCTGCTTTTTTCGTCTGTTTTTTGCAAAGTTTCAAAAGTTACAACTAACTGCCAGTTTTTGCCAGGTATGTGGATCACCTTAGTGAGAGTTATAATCACTTTACAGTTACATTGCTTTAAATTGTTTGGTATGCTTTAAAGTTTATTTTGTAAGTTTGCTGCTTTATTCGTCTGTTTTTTGCAAAGTTTCAAAAGTTACAACTAACTGCCAGTTTTTGACAGGTATGTGGATCACCTTAGTGAGAGCAGTGGTTATTCAGGTGGCAGGAGAGTAATTACTGTAGTTTCTAAAAAGCTAGCACTGCTGGTTAGAGCAACAGATGTTGTTTTTATTGCTTCTTTTTTTTTTTTTTTTGGTTTTTCACTTTCCCCATTTTTATTGGGAAGAAGTGGACATCATTCCTGCTTTCATTCTAATACTGCAGAAAGATGTACTCTTTTGCACAAACTAAAAATAAAAAAGTGGAGTTTTGCAACCATTTTACATAAAAAGTAGGAAATTACATACTTTTTTTCTACTGCACTTGCAGTCACCCTACTGTTTTATTGCTTTAAAGTGCATGGGGGTTGTCATTTTTTGCTGGATTTTTATGCGTTTTCTTAGTGTTTCAAACCTGTTGTAATTTCTGTGAATGCATTAGTTAGAGCTACAACCACTGTTTTCACTGATTCTTCACTTCCCCTGTATTTTTATGATATGCAAGGCTTCCAGCTATTGCTGTCTGTTTTGTCAGAGTACCAAAGTTAACAGTCAACAGTTTCATTCATCTCACCGTTGCATTGCCTTATAGTGACTATTGTCATTGTTTGCTGCTTTTCTCCTTTTTCCCCCCAAGTTTTAAAAGATACAGCTAAGAGCCAGTTTTGGCCAGGTGCATGGGTCATCTAAGATACAGTAGTGGTTACACTGGTGACAAGAGAGTAATTGATTCAGTTTCTGTGAAGCTATCACTATTTCTTACAGCTACAGCTGTTACACTCATTGGTTCTTTACTGTTTCTGTTTTATATTGTGTAGAGCTATACTTAGCACACTGAGATTGAAACATGTTCTCTATAGATGCTGATATTTTTAATTTTATCTGTCCTAATGCAACCTAACTCTTCCAAATCCTGTCAATAAGAAGGACTACTATGCATAGGTGTGGAAAGTTGCATGCAGCTGCACAACATGCCATGCATTTAATATTCTGTAAGTAGCTTCTAGCAGCCCAAATCTCTGCTATATTGGCTGTGTCAGCCTTCAGTTACTCTCCGTAGTTCAGACCCTAAATCTGCTTAATGTCACTTCACTGTGCTTGTCTCAGATGATTATAAATCCAGGTTCCTTTATTTATGCAAATAAACCTACTTCAATTAACTTAATCTACCTCATAGCTAATAACTAGCTAAATAAACTACAGTAGTCTATAATTCAATTAAATATTTTAAATCCCTGGATAAATATGTATGATCAGCCTACTTGCTTTCACCCTCTGTTGCAAGCCTCAAAGCACCTAGTATACTTAGGCAGTGTAGTAACTGCCTTGCATACACACTTAATGAATTCTTAGTTAGCACATGTAACTCTGTTTGCAAGAGATGCAAAGATTTAACAGATATGGAGGTTTCACTCTCATGAGAAAACACAGTCTGTGATCTACACATGAATATACCACACTCTACTCTGATCCATACTATAATGCCTTTGTTGCGATGGTAAAGACTCTTAACCAAAGCCACCTAAGCCCATGAGGATTAAGCCTCAGAAAATATCAAGCACCTTATCACATCCAGGTACAGTTTCAATAAAGAGCAACTGAGAGCTGAATCGTCTCAAATTATGTACACTTGATTACTCCATAAACAAAATGTTTAGTGACTGGTGACTCTATGCTGAGACACCATGAAAGGCTGGTAACGATAGAGTTGCAGTGACTCATCTTTTGGATACCATGGTGTTGGATGTCCAAGGGCCCTCAGGTCCCTTTCAACAGACAGGTGTGACTGTAACATAATGGCACACTACCCTGAGGAATGTGCAGCGAGACATGTCTGAGCTCTTCATGCATCATGCATGTCACAAATGCAGGCAAGACATCTCCAGAAATTATGCCTAGGTACAAAGAAAACATAACTACTTTCAACAATTTGATAAATACTTTTTGTCACTCTAGGGGGGATCCAGTATGTGTTAGCTTTGGAACAA
This sequence comes from Protopterus annectens, assembly GCF_019279795.1. Lineage (NCBI taxonomy): Eukaryota > Metazoa > Chordata > Ceratodontiformes > Protopteridae > Protopterus > Protopterus annectens. The sequence goes on along the minus strand of NC_056729.1, from coordinate 399,646,566 downwards.
AATGCTTGGCAGTCCTATTTGCTTTGCAGAGGATGGACTGCACTTCTCATTTAAAGGATTCTGCATACCTGTTAAAGTCTTTGTACCCCCATAGTAATTTTTTAGGCAGAGTCCATAGGCAATATATCCAAATCAAAACAGGATCATATTAAGTAGCTGTGCTCTGTGCTGGAAGTCTCAACAACAACTAGCCTGACCTTGAAGTTTACCTGTACTGGGAAGTCATCATGTCTGCATAAACACTGAAAGTTGGTGTAAATGTTTAGACAGTACTCCCTGCATACTTGGATATTGTGTCTGCCATGCCTTCAGACCTGATGGCAACGGTGGTGTGGTGTCCAAATTTATTTGAGGCCATATCACCTCTAGACAGATTCAAGGAAACCTACAAACTGAAATGAATGAATTTTAAATCACACTAAATAGACCCAACTATTAGTCTATTACTTGTTCCCAGACACTCTCATGCCCCTTGAAGTTCATGTAAGGTTTCTACATGTCCTTGATCAGTGCATAAACCTAAAACAACAACCTCCCTCCCTAAATCTAAATTGCCAGATCACTCCCTAACCCCCAAACTCCCTACCTGCTCCTTAACCTTAAACCATCTACCCCATCCCCACTCCCTCCAAACAGCTGCTTGTCCAAACTCATATTCAGATTCGAGCACAAGTGGCTCTCCTTCCCATGGTTATGAGCAGCACTCTACTTGAGCTGCAAAACATTACAATTCCTGGCTTCTGATCAGTGGGTTTCAAGTGCGTAAGACTCAAGCTCTTGTAGTAGAACTATCTGCCTCTTTTAAATTATCTTTGTGAGAAAGCATTTTCATAAATCATCATCATGTCTGCTTAAAAGGTACATTATTACTTGCCTCTAACCTGAGTAAGAGCAAACGTGATAATGTGTTAACTCATTCCCTCCAAGGGAACTCTGGAAGTCTGCACTGTAATCTGTAATGGGCAGAGCCTAATCTTTTTGATATAATCAAATTAATTCCAGATATTTCAGTCAAATGTTCATATCTCTGGAACCACAAGGGTTAATAGTGAAGTGCAAATGGTAAACTCTTTCACACAAACTATTTTTATATCGGTAGTATTGTTTAGGTTCTAGGTCTTAAACTGGATTTTATAAATCCAAGTAAACACAGTAATTATTCAGTTTGTAATTAGTCTTACCATATTTCTGCTTAGTTTCTTGCCATACTACGTGAAAATTTCCATATATGTATTGCATTGTATTTCCATCCATTCTGTATATTCCTTTATTGCATGTTATGTAATTACTTCAGAAGTATGTATACATAAAATGTGATCTGTGTTTATCTTTGTTCTTGCTATTTGTTTACTTAAAACTTTTTTGGGGAGCTTATCTCCTCGGGTCTCTGCTAAAAAAGTGTTTCTAAGAACCCAGACAGACTAACCCGGTTAACAAATGTAAAAACAAATAAATAAATAAACACTTATATCTCAGCAACCACTGAAGTTATACACATAGAAGCATTTTTTTGCCTATTTGACAGCTTTCATGTGAGGCTAAGCAATTCTTTCCCTTCTCCTTGGTTGGTGAGATATTTAGAAAATCATTTTATTTATGACAATATAAATAAATATTATATGAACAATTAATATCTCTTTATGTGGACTAGACAAAGGTCAATATCAATACAGATATGTTTGCCTTTGTGGAAGTTTTAAGATGAAATATTTCATTAGTGTGTATGTAGCATGGCTGGAATTATTAATGCAAATATGAGCAAGCAATATTTGACACCTTGGGGTATCGTTAGGATGTAACTGCAGAAGCACCTGGATCCTCCTCCTCCAGCTCAAACTTGTATTTTTACAGCAAGCATGTGATGGAAAGGTATCAGCTGAATAAAGATATACTATTTTAAAATGGTTATAAATTCTGTTTTGCATTTTCCTAGTTAATTTATAGGGTCTATATTATATTAGTGAACGCACTAAATTGCGAATGCTATATAATCGACCCACAATCCCCAAAAACCCAAAATGTCAAATACATAGATCAGCATTTTTTTTCCCAGGGGAAAATAAATCACTGATCCATAAAAAAAAAAAAAAAAAAAAAAAAAATACAAAATAAAGTGGAGGGCTTCACCCCCCCCCTGATGTGGGGGGCTGTGCCCCCACACCCCCCTACTTAAATATACCAACTCTGAGATTGCACCATGGTAGGGGAAATCGCAAAGTCCTAAAAACGGCCCAGTGATTTTTTTCCCTAGGAAAAAAATGGCTGTTACATGCTTTCGATATTTTGCCATTTCGCTTAATGACATTCAGCTAAACAGCATTCGCAAATCAGTGCGTTCACTAATATAATAGGGACCCAATTTATATATGTGTCATTAATGATTGTGAGGGAACATTTTTTTTTTTGAAAAAGGTCAAAACACTTGTAAAACGTATTTCCTGTGTTTGATTTGTATTTTAATTTTAATTTTTTTGTCTTTATACAGTATTTGGGACTTTTGGCAGGCACACATCAATATGCTATGCATAGAAGCTTCATCTGTAAATGTCTCATTGATTTTAAAGTAATGTAACATTATTTAATAGAGTGCAAACTCTGAACTGGGAGTTCATATGAACAAATAGTTGAGAGTAGATGGCTGACAAAGAAGACCTTGGCATAAACTCTAGAAATTGTTTAACGGCAAGTTTAGAAATATGTTGTTGTTATTGCTGGTTGGCTTACACCTTGGGTATTGAAGTTTATTATAAGGAGATGTAGGTATACTGAATTCTTAAGATGCTTACTGTGGGGAGACAAAGATGGCCGCCGTTCAGTAAGCACTGTTAACCTGAAGCTCCTCAAATACCCAGAGAAAAACTCAACCTAGAAGATATACCAGTACTTATTTAATAACAATCTGCTGATCCAACAACTCTACTTATTATCCAGAAACACAGAAAAGATACCTGAACCTAAAATACTAGCAAATCTATCAAGATTACAACAGATTACCTGGACCGGTAGTAAGTCTCAAAGAAAGAAGCTGTGTGCTCAGAAAACTTCCCTCATATCCATCTGAATATATACCAGAAGTTTTGTTTTACTTTTACCTGTGACTATACAAAATGTCAAAAGATGATAAAGCGATGGAGACTACAACAACAAAAACCAAACTTTCAGAACTTATGTCACCTGAGAAAGATTTAAACTCCAAAAGGCAGAAAATAACAAAACAACAAGAATCCGGAAAACCTGGAAATAAAAATAAAACAGACCAAATGGCAAACCTGGAAGATATTAAAGCAGCCTTATTACCTATCCAAGAAGCTATAAAAGAATTATCTACTCAAGTACAATCATTTGGAACTTCCTTTAATCAAATTATGGAGAGAATGGACAAATCTGAAGCTAAAATCATAGAGAATGAAGACAGAATAGCCCTGCTTACCAAAAAATCTGACTCACATTAAATAGACATTCAAAATATGCAAGCTAAAATCATTGATCTTGAGGCAAGGTCTAGAAGAAATAATATAATCATCAGAGGCATGCCGGAAAATATACAACACTATGATTTGATCCCATCTATCATACAAATACTTACAACTCTACTCAAATACCCAAAAGCTGCACATCAAATAACAATAGAAAGAGCCCATAGAGCTCTAAGAGAATCTCAAGCATCAAACAGTCCAAGACCTGTCTACGCCAAACTCCTCAACTTTCAAGATCTGAATAAAATATTATTAACTGTAAAGAAAAATGGAGGATCATTAATATGGAACAACAACAGAATATCCCTGGCCCAAGACTTGCCCCTACAAATTAGACAAGCCAGACAGCTTCTATCACCTTATTGCAGATTCCTGATTGAAAAACAACAAAAATTCCAAATGAAGTACCCAAATACCTTATTATTTTCAGTCGATGGGGTGAAATATGCAGTTTCCAACAAGAAATGTCAGTGTTTAAATCCATTCCAGCTTCAGAGAACTAGATTCAAGTCCCGTTGCGCTCAACTGAACTCCGAGGTTGGATTCACCCTCCACCAACAGCCGAGGATCTATTTCTCCTTATATCTGGCATCTACCCTGCACTAGGCCATATTGTGGGTCTGGCGCGACCCTTTTCCTGACTCTACAAGGTGCAAAAACTCAAACAGGAAGTGTACATCCCTCGCGCAAAGCTGGCTTTCCCATGAGAGGAACCGAAAATGCGTTTGAAGCCTTAGAAGCAGCTTTAAAGAGGTAGCGCATCCGGAAGTCCGATCGCAATATAAGTCCCCCTTCACGAAGCTAAGCAATCGGCTTAGCTGGATGGAAGCTCGAAGGGAAGCCTAAAAGGAACTGTAAAAAATAGAAAAGTAAAATAAGTAATGTATAGTTACAAAAACACCAAACACATGATATATAGATGAAATGTGAACCTCATTGCCCCATAAACTGTAGTTAAGCTTTAATTAATAAGTTTAAACATCTACAAATATTTATACACACATACAATCTATACAGAAAATTGGTGAGAATGAAACATTTAGCATGCAACCAGATAACAAAACACTATATATTAATACAACAAACTACAGCTAAACAACTATACAGACCTGAAATACATAATCATAAGAGCTAAATATTTTTAATTCTATCTAATATGTATACATCAAAATACTAGACAACCAGTGAGCATTTACCTTCCTTACTATTACAAATCCAATTGACAAGTATACAATTAGCATTATTGTAAAGCTTCATCTCAGAGGATTCATAAAACTAAATATATATCACATATCTTCACAACTTTAATGTTGCATTAGCCTGAGTTGGTAAAGAAGCATGCATAGGTTACACCTTTGTTAACTCAGATAATTTTTGTCTCTAAAAGTAACAAGTAGATGGAATGATAATTGCTAGGGTGAGTTGGTTCTTTGCCTTCCTTCAAGAATGTTAAAAGATGCTAATATAGCTTATTGTATCAAATAATGGACTACTAACTAGTAGTCGTGTAGCTTCTAGATTTGATAACCATCTAAATACCTAAACATTGGTGTTTATGTTTATTTACTTACATAAGCCAGAACTGTTAATATTTACATTGTTTTCTCCAGGAGTCAGGAAGCTTTTTTCCAAATCTAATATATGTGGTATGACATATACTTGGATAGAAAGAAATTGCCCCAAATCCCCTTTAATATAACGCTACCTACCTAAGAACTTAAAACCACAGGGCAAAAATGGTAAAAAGGGTAGTTCTAAAAGTTGAGGTTCACTTGAAGCTAATAACTCGACCAATACCTACAAGGGACTTAAATTACAATCACAAAGGAAGAATTGGACCTAGAGGAGGTGGAGGGGCCACCCACAAACTAAGGATAGATAAGGAAGTTACATGTTTTATGTACATAGTTATTAAACGAAATTGAGAAAATAAGATATAGGTACCATTCTCTTAAATAGCATTTATGTTAAGCTGTGTAAATGGATGTCTACTGTCTTTAGTTGTAATCAGTACTGGTGCTTATGATTGCTCAAAACTTTGAAATCATATAAATAAATCTAACAAGAAGAGGTGTAGGTCTCAAAGCAGTGTTTGCTAATGAATGAGTGGGATAGACTTTGTACAATTAATTTTAGGTTATTCAGGACCACCATGTTTCTTTTACCTCTCATATGCTAATATACAAGACATATATTTAACATGGATACAGAAAAATACAAATACAAGTTATTGTCAGGTCCTGTTAAGTTCCTGGTCCAGGGTATTAGTGGGTAGGCACTGGGAAGGGACAGGAATTATAGAATGCTTTCATAACATACCCCTGATAAGAAATCGACATAACTCAAAATATCTACTCATATTTCAACACTACCTATACAAAATAAAGCTATATGAATGTGGGAAATAGATTCATGGAATATTAAAGGGCTTCAGAGCATGAAAAAAAGGAAACTCTTTCTTCATCTATTTCTGCAGGCTACGGCGTGTTTTATACTACTCCAAGAAACTCACTTAACCAATGACCAATGGTCAGAAATAAAAAAGAAAAAATGGATAAGAGAAATAATAGCCTCTGAAGGCAAGACCAATAGTGCTGGAGTTGCGATTATCATTAAGGACCAATATCAAGACAAAATTATAGAATCCAAAACAGATAAAGAAGGTAGATGGTGCTATGTGATCTTATCAACTACCCATTATGATAAGCCCATTATACTTCTCAATATATATGCACCTTGTTATAATCAACATTCCTTCTTTGCTTCAATATATCCTATCTTAAATAAATATAATAATCATTACATAATCATAGGGGGGGACTGGAATGCTTATCAAAACCCTAAACAGGATAAATCAAGCACACAAAGATCATGTAATAACCAAGCAGTGTTAACATTAAGCGAACTTAAATATGACTTTAGGTTATATGATCCCTTTAAATATGGTAACAAAACTCATACCCCAAATGACTATACGTTTTACTCCAACTGTCATAAAATGTGGTCAAGAATAGACTTCTAACCATGCCCGCTACCTATCAGTCCATTCTAAAATTACATTAAAAATTTTCAAGGACTCTAGAACCAACGCACCATATAGGGGATATAACTGGTCCTTAAACCCCAACCTCTTAAATAAAAAGGAAATAGTTCAGGAAATACAGGACATACTTAAAACCTCATTAATCAAGATAGTAAAACAGCAATACCCACCAGATATTGAATGGGCGGCAACTAAGGCCCAGATAAGAGGTATCTTCATCCAGAAAGCTTCATATTATAAAAAAATCCAACACAGAGAAGAACAGCTACTAGAGAGTAAAATCAAATCATTAGACCAAGATTTAATGAAAAATCATAACACACAAACTGAATCAGAACTATTGAAATGTCAGAAAGAACTTTTCTTAATCCAAAATAATAGATTATCATTTCAAGAAACTAAAATACTTGCAAAATATGCGAACCATATACAAACTCCGTCACGAGCACTAGCAAGAATTATTAACCAAAAACCCCCTCCCAAATCCACGAAATTTGCTATAAGAATAAATCCTTTGCAAGAACTGAGGATATTATTAACACATTTGAAATGATATACTTACAAGTCCATGGAGAACAAAAAAACTTATCCACATATGAAAATAATTGTGACTTCCTACAAAAACTTAACTTTCTGAAAATTGATGAAAAACTACAAAAAGACCTAATAAAACCAATATCTATTGAAGAAATAACAACTACAATTAAAAAAACTAAAACCACATAAAGCTCCTGGTCCAGATGGCCTTATAGCGGAATTTTATAAAACATTCTACCTTATTATTGCTCAAATTCTATCACACGTATTAAATTACATAATAAATAATACAATTAATGATATACATTTTAATGCATCCAAAACAATTTTTATACCCAAAGAAAAATCAGATCCTCAGAACCCGGACAACTACAGACCTATATCCCTTCTAAATATAGATACTAAAATTCTGACATCTATTCTGGGCAGTAGACTGAAGAAAATATCGAACATAATTATATCCAATGAACAGTCTGGCTTTTTGGTATCCAGACAAACCAGTGATAATACTTTAACACTACATACACTAATTTCATTTGCTAACCAAAAGAAACTAGACATGTACACACTCATTATAGATGCACAAAAGGCCTTTGATAGAGTTAATATAAAATTTTTATTTCAGATCTTACCCTAATTTAATATACCCCAAAAATTCATTCTAACTTTACAAACATTATACAATAACCCGTATACAACATTATATATAAATAAAACATGCTCCAAAAGAATTCAAATCAGAAATGGTACCCGACAAGGATGCCCTCTATCACCCCTATTATTTAACATGTACCTAGAACCCCTATTCCTATATATAAAACAAAAGATATATCATAATGCCCCAGTAATTTATGGTACCAAAATCACCTTATCAGCTTTCACAGATGACCTCAACATATACTGTACAACACCTATCTCAGACACCGAAAAAATAATATCTGCCATTGAAGACTTTGCATTAATATCAAACTATAAAATAAACCACAATAAAACCAACATATTCCCTTTAAGAACTCCAAAACCTTTCTTAGTTTTACCATTGATAGGCCAATTAAAAGCTGAAGAAAAGGTCAAATACTTAGGAATTACATACTCTACAGATAATAAAGACTTTTATCTCAATAATATTAAACAAAATTGGGAACACATTTTAGCCAATCTAAAAAGATGGAAAAATTTGAAATTACCACCACTAGCAAAAGTTTCAATTATTAAAATGAATGTCTTGCCTAGGCTATTATACATTTTCAGGTCTGCACAGTTGCTAATACCCAAGAAGTGTTTTAAACAAATATACACGAAATTCGCCAAATTTATTTGGGAACCAAAAAAAAGTAGAATATCTTATGATAAACTGATGACCCCGAAAAGCAAAGGTGGACTAGATCTACCTAATTTTGAGATTTACTACTTAATCATAAATGCAAATAGAACTCTAAGAATTGCAACCTACGATATGCAAAGCAATAATTGGTCCCCATACTGGTTAAAGATATGTTTTAAATATATTAAAAATCTGAATATTAATCCCAAATCATTGCCCTTTTTAAACAGTGACAACACTAAAACATATAATATAATGGAACCCATCAAAAATTATATAAAATTAATGCAAAATCTCTTTAGATCAGTAAATCTCTTTCAATACATGATGATTCTACAACCCTTCCACAAAAATCCTAACTTGAAAATTGATAACTAACTAATAGACCTGAAAAGATTCCCACTTATAATAAACTTATCATTACAAGATATATATCCATACATAAATTATTCGGCTCATGAATTAAGACAGCAACTGGGTCTTCCCAAATCTTATCTATTGATCTTGAGACAGATTAAAGAAATATCTACAAATTACTTTAAAAATCTAAACATCATTAAAGAGGAATTAACAAATTGTATATCACTATGGCAAGCCCTTTTACAAAACACCAAATTTATAACATGCTCATACAAATTGATAAAATACATCAAATATCAAAAACAGCTACTCTTAGCTAAATACTGGAAAGAAAAATTGCCACTAGTGGAAGAAAACAAAATAGCACAGGCAATTAATTTAACGATAAAATCAATTTCCCTTCAAAAGCTATCATTCACCCAACTCATGATTTACAATGATGCTTACTACACACGCCTTAGCCTGCATAAATTTAACCCTATGAATTCTCCAAAGTGCCCACATTGCAAAGATGAAACTGCTGACCTTTTGCATATGTTCTGGAGCTGTAAATGTATATATAAACTTTGGAACTCACTGAAAATACAACTCCAAAAGATGGGATATCAAACAACAATGCTTACTTGGGAATTTATGGTATTACATATCACCCCAAATAACCTATCTAAAACCCAAATTATCATCCTAATAAATATTTTTATGCGAATGAAACTTTACATAGCTACTAACTGGCTGATCCCATCTAAAACCTCATGGGAAAACTTTAGGACCTTAGCGATAAAGCACATCTTAGCCCACAAATACATATTAAATAAACAAAACAAAAAGCCCTACAACTTGAAAACATGGGAACAAATATTTAATATTATACTGGCATAAAACATAGAACCTGAACTACCTCTTCAATATACACAATACAAAACATAACAATATTTGAAACTACACTTTTACAAGATATTAACCCTGGAGAAAATAACATATATATATATTTTTCTTTTTTTTTACTCTTAAGAGAAAGTATGGAAGCATTCATGTAAATAATGTAAATATGTTGTAAGAATATTGTTAGAATTTCTGTTAGATCATCAATAGTATACCTTTTGAACAAATGTTCTGTAATGAATAAAAAAAAGAAAAACAATAAAAAATATTATTGAAAAAAAGATGCTTACTGTGTGTGAATTTAATTAGACACCCTATATGCTTTGTATGTGTCTAAAATACTTCTTCTTCATTCATTTTGTCCTACATCTCAACTTAAGGGGTGCTACTGTTATTTTATAGATGTTTGAAATGTAACAGTGGAGTCTGTACATGTAGCATTTTAGGTCTGTGAAGTACTCCCATTTTGTGTCCTACGAATAAATAGTAACACTAATCCTCAGCGTTTGTCTCCATCTGTGCTGTATTTGTATGCTAATGACTGGAATACTGATTGCACAACACAGTTGAAATCATTGTTGTTTGCTTGCATTGTGTGTGTGTGTGTGTGTGTGTGTGTGTGTGTGTGTGTGTGTGTGTGTGTGTGTGTGTGTGTGTGTGTGTGTATAAAAAATGATTGTCACTTCTACTTTGTAATCATTTTATATATTTATTTTATATTTGTTTACCAGGAAATTCCAACTGAGCAGGGATTTTTATTTTCAGTGAAGGCCCAAGGAGAAAAGCTCCATGTAATACAGTGCAATACAAAAAATATTTTAGACATACAATACAGTGATAATCAGTATAATCATGATACAAAATTATTGAAAAATTCAGGACATAGGTATACAGCATATTCATTACAAAATGTGTTAAAATAAAATAAAATTGAATAGAACTCAGAAAGTTGGTACAGGTGGTTAATGTGAGATATTGATACATGTGGAAGTGATGAATATGAATTTCTGAGTCATGGTATCCCACAATCATATGGAAGTGGGGGGAGTTATGTTGTTAGTTAAACAAATTTCATTCTATTTAGCTGTTCAGATTTTAGCCAGATGTTTGTACTTTTCAAGAATTTCATAACATCTAACACTACAAATCACAAAAAAATAACATCCCCTCCACATATAACAACACCAAACTACCAAACACACTTTTTACTACATTTCTGCTGGGGGCACCCCCCCCCCATAAATTAAATATACCAACACCAAGATCGCACTACAGCAGGAAAAAGTTAATTTCCTAACCCCACTGTATCAAGCCCCCCCCTGCAGAAATGTAGTAAAAAGTGTGTTTGGTAGTTTGGTGTCATTATATTTCATTATATGTGGAGGGGATGTTCTTTTCATGTGATTGTAGTATTAGATGTTATAAAATTCAATGTTATAGATTTTAGATGTTTTGGGTTTTAGATGTTCTGGTCTCAGTGTTATGAAATTAGATCTTATGGGTTTTAGATGTTTCAAAGTAGACCCATTTCCAATATATAAATAGACCATACCTCTCAACCTGCAGACATTGAAAATCTGGACAAAGCCTCTTGAAAACAAACATCTGGCTAAAATCTGGACAGCTAAATAGAATGAAGGGGACCCATTGTGAATATGTATTATAGTGTAAGACAGATGTATTAGCATTGCCCTTTAGTATACTGTATCCCATAATGCACTGTGTCTAGTACCTAATGGCAGTGTATTCATTGATGTGTGACTGGGTAACATTGCTCTTACTCTGCTGCCCTTGTATACCGAATAAAAGGTACTATTTCTACTGAAATGCTGTTGTATGCTGACATTACAGACACTGCCATTCAAAATGACTGGGTAACCAGAAGTGCACTGAATGATATTCTCTTCAACAGTGATGCCCCTTTGTATTTAAATACATTTTTAGACTATTTTTGAACTGACTGTAAAAAAGATAGTATACAGATGGCCAAACATATGCCGTTACAATGGGGCTAAAGCTATACTGTAATTAATAGTGTGAGTAATACATAAATTAAACTGTAGTCTATGTGCCACATAACACCCAGAAGCCATGGGGTTCCAGATGCTCTGTAATGCATCCCCTACCCCTTACATTCATGCTGACAGCTATCACAGTGCTCCATGCTCTACACTGTGTCCCCTGGCACTCTGATTCACTCCTGTGGCAACCCCCAAATTTATGCTGAGGCCAGTGGGGGGGGGGGGTCATCAGTCTTCTAAGTCAAGGAGGTTTATATATATGACCTACCCACTTTACCTGCTCTCGCCCCATGCTAATAGATACACGTCCAAGGGCAACTCCCCTCTTTGGATTACATCTCCACTTAAGCAGTGTCATTGACATATGCCCTTCCCCCCAAAGATGGGCATATCTATCCCTCCTGCTCAATCAGTCACTCAAGTTGCTAATCAAAACTGGGTTTCCAGGGCCAAAGTTAAGGCTTATGCATTTCTGAGATTTTTTTCAGCCTTTTGAATCAATAATGGCCTGAAGAAAAGTCATAATTAATGAAAGAAATTCTCTCAAGGAAAAAATAAAAATGTCTCCATGGTTTAATATTCAAGACAGCAACAGTTCACAATGAAATGAGATGGTAAACACTTATGAGACAGCATGACTTATAGTTGGCAAATGAAAAGTGCAAAGAGTGAGAGATGTCATCAGTAGCATTGTTAGGGTGGGTAACATGCTCAGCCACCCTGTGTAGAAATTCCATTGTTAGGGTGGGTAACATGCTCAGCCACCCTATGTAGAAATTCCATTGTTAGGGTGGGTAACATGCTCAGCCACCCTGTGTAGAAATTCCATTGTCAGGGTGGGTAACATGCTCAGCCACCCTGTGTAGAAATTCCATTGTTAGGGTGGGTAACATGCTCAGCCACCCTGTGTAGAAATTCCATTGTTAGGGTGGGTAAAATGCTCAGCCACCCTGTGTAGAAATTCCATTGTTAGGGTGGGTAACATGCTCAGCCACCCTGTGTAGAAATTCCATTGTCAGGGTGGGTAACATGCTCAGCCACCCTGTGTAGAAATTCCATTGTTAGGGTGGGTAACATGCTCAGCCACCCTGTGTAGAAATTCCATTGTTAGGGTGGGTAAAATGCTCAGCCACCCTGTGTAGAAATTCCATTGTTAGGGTGGGTAACATGCTCAGCCACCCTGTGTAGAAATTCTTATGGGTTGCAATGCATAAATCTATTTTTTTTTTTTGCTCCTCGTGTAAATGTAATGATATGACAGAGAGAAGGGAGGTGTGCCAGAATGAAGTGCAGACCTATTTTTTTTGCCCTTTAATTTAGTGTTGAAGGGTGCCTTGTCAGGAAGTTGCACTGGACATCATATTAGCCAGCTACTGTTCTGCATGTTGTGTAGAAACCAGGAATATCAATTTACGCAGAGCAAGTTTGTGCAGAGCGCTGTGCTATCTGCAATGTATACCATAAAGCTTTCTTCATGCCCTGTCTCTGTCTCTCTCTACATTTCTGTCTCTCTCACCTCCCCATTTCACTCCCCACAGCCCTTCCATCTGTATGCCTTTCTCCCATCCACATTTTCTTTTTTCTTTCTCTTCTCACTCTCCACATTTTTTTCTTTCTCTCTCATCTTCCACATTTTTTTCTTTCTCTCTCATCTTCCACATTTTTTCTTTCTCTCTCATCTTCCACATTTTTTTCTTTCTTCCTTTGTCTCTCTCTCTCTCTCCATACATACAGCTCTTAGCTGCCCTGACTTTGCAGAAGATCCCTGATTCCATCTCCTAAAATGTTTAATTTCCCAATAAATCACCGAGGATCACACTCAATAATGCCAGATGTTAGACAGTTTCACACTTCTTATTCTTTAGAAACTGTACGTTGATGCAAAATCTTTTGTTCTATTAACTTTCTATGTGAAGGGAAATAATATTTAAAAATTGTTCCTGATTTAGGACCTTTGTCCCTAATTATAGTTGGTGTTATCCCTAATTTTTTGAATAAAGAAGTTGAACCTGAGAACAATATCTCCACATTCTCTCTCTCTCTCTCTCTCTCTCTCTCTCTCTCTCTCTCTCTCTCTCTCTCTCTCTCTCTCTCTCTCTCTCTCTCTCTCTCCCTTTCTCTCTCTATCTATCTCTCTCCCTTTCTCTCTCTCTCTCTCTCTCTATCTATCTCTATCTCTCTCTCTCTCTATCTATCTATCTCTCTTTCTCTCTCTCTCTCTCTCTCTCTCTCTCTCTCTCTCTCTCTCTCTCTCTCTCTCTCTCTCTCTCTCTCTCTCTCTCTCTCTCTCTCTCTCCCTCTCTCCCTCTCTCTCTCTCTCCCCCTCTGTCATTTTCACTTTCTCCTACTCTCTTTCCTTTTCATTCTGTCTCTTGCTCTCTCTTTCTTTTACTCTCTTCTCTAAATCTCTCAAGTGCTCAGAAAATCAGAGCAATCAAAAAGAGAACTCAGCAGACTTGTTCCCTAGTAATGGGCACATACCACTACACTAACCCTGTTCTGCTAAAGTATTAAAGCTGCTGTTATGATTTCTAATTGTGGGTTTTAAACATTTAAAGCTGCCTAAAACTGTGAAAATCAGAACTGTCGCAATCTCATTTCAGATTACGAAGGCTATTTTTGGCAAGCTACTGGTGAAAGTGAGATTAGTGTTTCCATCAAATATTAATACATTAGGGGTTTAGGTGACTCTGTTTATGGCACTTGAAAAGTAGGTGCACTTGCAATGTGTAGTGTCTGCTATCTACATTAAAAAATCTTTCACGATGATAAATCACAGAAAATCTTCTTTGATGCCATTTCCAGTTTGATGGAAAATAAACTGTAAAGCACGTGCCTTCTAATAAAAAGTAAAGAATAAATACAATAATTGCCTGTGTCACGTGACGGCTTAGCCTGAAGTGAGAAAAGATGAAGAACACAGTTTTTTGCACTATTTTAAATATTAAATTAGAACAGCTGAAGGCTACTGCAGAACAAGTAACTCTTAACAAAATGCTGAATGAGTTACTTAAACTGAAATACCATTAGAAATAACATGGTTAGAACAGCATTCCATGAATAAGTATTAAATAATGTGCTGAGATGGAATCTGACTCTCTTAGGTGACATTATTGAAATAAACACTTTTTTTGAATGTGGAGGCCAAAACTGTGGTTTAGAAGTTAAGGTAATTTAAGAGGTTGCAGAAAAGTATAAGGCTGAGAGTTACCCCGGAAACAGTAGATACTAGACAATTGCTTTTTGCAAAGGTTTTTATGGCGAAATGGAGTGGCCTATCTCAAGAAATAATTTTGATAAAAAGCCTATAAAATTCATTAGTGCTATTTTAGTAAACACAGCAAAACAACCTAGGCTGGTGGTACCTTTTTCACGAATTATGTTGCTCTGCAAAAGGAGAAAATAAAGTCCAAAGATAAAGGAAAAATCATGTATACTGAGATCAATACTTGTCTGCTGAAACATGAAAAAAGAAAGATGTTATTCCAGTTATGAGTCAGTCAGCAGACGGATTTGAGACTTAAGGTGAGCTATCCTGCATACTTCAGTATTCTCCTACATAATGCTCCCAACCCTTTTTTCACAGGCATAAGAGTCCTGGAAAGCTGTGCAGCAAAGTGAAGTAGTGAAGATCACAGCAGGGAAAAAGTTAGCTCAGAAGAGTGAAATTCAGGATTCTGTTCAGAACAAGCGGAGGATTCACAACCCCACCTGCTATTCAGAAAATGATAAGAAAAAAAGTGGCACATGCGGTTTCCTTTTGGTTGGTACCACTAAGCTAGTGTCCTCTTTTCAAGGAAAAATAGAGGAATTTTGGCAAGGACATCTAGTATCTTTCTTTACTGTTTACAATTGGTGCTGTGGCATCTTTTACTTCCATCAGAACTATCACCAGTTCAAGTAGCAGGGAACTTGGATTAACATCTTATATGAATGATTACATTACAAAAGGCCCAAAAAATGGACATCATAACCAAAAACACCAAAATCATCTACTGATAAGCAAATAAAGAAGATGTAGTGAAATTCAAAAGAATTTATTTAGTTCTTTCATACATAACAGGACTTCATCGGAATAAATTACAACTGACCTAAAACCTGTTTTATAATACAAACAGACCACTCAAAAGCATCTGCCAGTAATTACATCATTAAACTTAAATCACTACTGATAAAAAGTGAAAACTAATGCAAGCATAACAGACAAATGTATAAAACCTATTGAGTCAACACTTATAAATAACATTTAATACAGATTATACCATTAAAACCAGGAAACTTATCAGCCTGCATTCTCAGCTGCCGCAGTGTTTCTTACAGCCCTCTCTTAGGTTAATAGGCAAATATTCCAGAACAGAAAAATAAAACTTTTTAAAGGAGCCACATGATAAAATGTGTCTAAGCAAGGTCATGCTCGTGTCCTTGACTTTAATAGCATACAAATGCTCCTTTATTCTTTGAGATAGTTTTCTTTTTTTTTCAAAACAGGTTTATTGTTTTAACATATAAGAGAAATATCATAACAATTTTATACAAGTAATTAAAAATAGGTATTATTATAATATTCAACAAAACAACTAAAGTTTTGAGATAGTTTTCTGGTGGTCATACCAATATAGAACTCATCACAATGAGAACAAATTACAATGTAAACTGGTCTATAGAATTACATTCATAATGTGCTTTGATTTTTAATACTGCATTCCATATATGGTAAATGAATCATATAATCTTCCAAAATAAAGTTGTAAGCCCTGCTAAAACCACATTTAAACAAACCATCAGTTTTATTGGTAGGCACCAAAGGTTTCTTGGTGTTAACATTTTCCGGCATTTGTTTAATAGACCTAGATTTTTTGCAAACAAATCTAGGTGAAGGACCCATGGCTGTAAATACTTCAGGATTCCCATGAAAACTCTCCCAGTTGTGACTAATGATATTCCTAATATTACTGTCATCTACCATCATTTGTAAAATAAAACTACTATTATATTTGATATCAGTACTAATACTCTGGGGTATCCCACCAATATATAGGGAGAAAAAAAATAATCTCCCTTCAGTTTAGTCTCATCAATGGTTTTTAATAATAAACCCACATCATAACTCCAACTACAAAACATCTCAGTGATGTCCTTAGTGCCCCTTAAAAAAGTCGTCATGGTCAGTGGTGAGTCGAGAGAATCTAATCATTTGCCCCCTAGAGTTTCTTTTCATGTAAGTGGGCTGGGCACCAAGATAGTGTAAATAGTTGTTAGAAAATAGGATTTCCTGTAAATCTTACTAGAAAAGCTACATTTGTCCACAACCCAACTAAACACCACATCTAAATGATTACATCCATGGATGCTTTTGGTATATTTCTACTGTACTCTTTCCAGTTTACTCATGCTTGTTTTCTTATAAAGTTTCTGTATTGTTATTCCATATACAAGTTTGGGCTTAATGTAATTAAGAAACAATAGCTTCATCATTTATGATTTCCAAGACTTTATAAATCTTTTAATGCAACCTATAGTTTTATAACTACCATTAACCAACTTGTTGATATTATTAGAAAAACCCAAAGCTGGATCTACCCATATACCCAGGTCCTTAAATGAATATACAGTTTCAATCACTGTGTACTGTATTAAACATTCATCTTTCAATTTATGTCTACCAAATAGACATAGAGATTATGCTTAGTTTTTGATGTATTTATCAGCATATTATTTTCCTTTGCCCAAATAGTCAATTTAGTCAAGTTCTTTTGCAGATATGTCCTGTCTGTAACACATGTAACACATGTAATCAGTTTACCCAATTTCAAGTTATCTGCGTACAGACTGTAGATCATCTCAGATGAAAATATAGGTCTGAAAGGTACAATTTAAATAAGTAAGGGCCTAGGAAAGAGCCCTGTGGGATATCCTGACTGTAACCAAGAATTCACCTGTCTAGTTATCTATTTATTTATTTGACATTTGTTAACAGAGATAGTCTGTCTGAGCTTGCGCTCTTTTTCAGCAGAAGCCCTGGGAGAAAAGCTCCACTGTACAAGTTATGCAAGTAAAACATTCACAGTACAAATTATACAAGTAAAAAGTTCACAGGAGTGAAGTAAAATACAATAAACACAATAACAGTTTATATAATAAAAGGTTAAACAGGTGCCTATTACACTACAATTAAGAGATTTCAGCAGAAGAGGCATTTCAAATAAGTAATAAGTATTGATGAGGATGGAAAGATCAAAGTGGCAAAAATATGCAGAAAATTGTTAATAGGAGAGAGTTAAAATAGCATAACTGTAAGAAAGGAATAAGTAGGAAGGAGAAAGAGGGACAGAAGAAAAAACAAATAGAGGGGGAGAAAGGGAAGAATTTCAAGTGAGATGATTGCAGTGACAGACCAGGTGCTGTATAGGTAATTTCTGAGTGTTATCTTGAATTTTTGAGGATGGGAAATATTTCTGAGGGCCATGGGAAGCTTATTTCATGAGAGAGCATTATATGTCCAGTAATGCAAATTTCAGTCAAAATTCAGAATATGACATTCATACTCAATTATGTGTTCTGTACAGTACATTTCAGTCCTGTTTCAGAATGTAACATTAATATACAGTTATACATTTCTGCTTCACATTATTCAGTCAGTTTTAAGGGTAAAGTGACAGAATTATTTGTAACAGGCGTATTACATCATACATTTCTACTACATCATCCTATTACATACATATTATTCAGTCATTAGTTTTAAGGGTAAAGTGACAGAATCATTTGTGCAGTCATTAGTTAAGGGTAAAGCCACATAATTATTCATAAGAGGCTGTTAAGATAAGTTATCTAAAGAATAGGTAGTAATAGTTATTCAATATACTCAAGGCATAACAGGGCAGTCTTACTGTGTTAATTAATTTACAAATTACAGTGCACTTTACTTAATTATTGTACATTAGTCAGAAAGTTAAAAGGACACTAGCAGCAAATACAAAGGTATAGATCTGAAATACAGAAAGCATAGGTATTAGTAAACTATTATAGCTCATAAATATTTAGAGAATATTCCAGACACAAATTTAGGATGCAGACATCTATTACAGCACATACAAGTTAAAAAAGATAAATAGTATTATTAACAAATCTAGATGAGAATTTACAGACACCAGTTAATGCTGTTATAAAGTTATCCCTTTAGTGCCAGTTTCAGTTAATCTTCAGAAAATTGCCATCATGCTTGAGAGACATCATGGTCCAATAAGGCACCAGTTCATAAGGTAAAAAACATAGGCAATAGACATTGTTAATTTTGCCATTATAGTACACAGAGATAGGGAAGAAACATAGGCAGGATTAACAGTTTTCACTCTGTATAACTTCAAAGACTTACAGAGACAAGTTAAGGATGTGTATGGCATTTTCTCCATGCTGCTCTAGAACAGTAGAGTTTAAAAAAATTACCTAACCTAATTCGTTTTAGAAACCACAGACTTAAAAGACACATTTTTAGAATAATTTGCAGGTTTTAGATATATCAAACATACATCAGAACTTAGACTTAAAGACTCTAAAGTCTATGGATCAAGATAATAGGGTAGTTTTCTTCAGTCCAAACAGGCCATAAATGCTCAGGTGACACCTAGTGGTTAGAAGTAAAATTGCAAGTTTGTTTACCAGATAAAGAACATTTATTTTCAGATTATGAGTCAGGTAGCATAAAGCCGTATACCTGGCAATACAGATATAAGGTAACTACAAAAGACCTCGGGTGGAGCTGTTAGAGCGAGGGTATTCTTAGTGCATTCACTGTAGTACATTTAGGTAGAATAATAGGCCTGAAAACAAAAAGTCAAACTTGTGCTTCCGTGTTATGTCTTTAGTTTCAGAGAAAGACAATTAATTAGAAAGGAAAGATAAAGCAAGAGATGTGCAGAAATACAGAAATACAGAAAGTTCCTTCATCAAGGGAAAGATGTGTGTGCAATGGAATGGTAGATAAAGAGATACATGGAAGACAAGGCTTGGAAACTATGGCAACCATGGCTAAAGAGGTATGAAAAGCATTACAGGGTTTTGGTATTATTAGGAAATACTTCTGACAGTTAGAGAAGTAAGTTAGTTAGTTTGGACTGACATACAGAAAAGATTAACTATCCAGCATTCCAGAAAGGAAGTTAGAATACAGACACTCGAGCCTGAGTACAGTAGACAGGTCAGATAAAGACTATTTCAGTTTATATTATTCAGGAGAATCAGAATATACATGCAGAAATTTGGGATATATTTGGCAGCATTGTTAAGCATTCCAGCAATTCTTACAGACTGTTATACTTATCAGCTCTGTTAATGAAGACAGTATTCGGATATTGTGAACATCTAATAAAGCCTTATTAACCAAACTACAGGGTTTGCAGAATTCATTCTGAAATGTACAAAAGACTTGGCCCATAAAGGAGAAACTGGCACCTGTTCAGCACAAGTTTGGGTAACAGATAAAGACTTTCATTCTAGTCTCATTTCAGTTGTTTCCATTTAATTCCAGTATACTACAGTCTTATCAATTCTTTCATACACTGACGTATAGTAATAAAGTATAAGCTCAATGTGCTATTCCTGTTCTAACTTAGAGCTTTGTTCTGATTGATAGGCCCTAAATAGCTTTGAATCAGTTGGACAAGAAAGCAAGAAAATGCTTCATGTCTATCAAATATATAAAAACTGCATGGAAAGATTATATATGCCTTGATCTGAAAGGGGTATGGCCTTTCTGAAATTGACTACATGTATAGGTCTTCAGTCGTGGGACTGTATATATATTTGATGTCATCAAGTTTGAACATAATGAAAGTTCTAAAGCATGAAGAGAAGAAGTCTGAGATGATAGCTTTGCGTAGTGTAGTAGAAGCATTTTGAAATATGTGGGAATGGAAATCAAACCAGAAGCAGTCATGAATCAGGCAGCACATGGAAGTGCTAAAAAATGCAGTATGAAAAAGTCAAGAAGAAAAGGAAAAAAAATCAGAAATTCCACAAATATAGTGGCAAGTATAGAGACCTCTCAGAACAACTACATTTTGACCGGGAAATGAAGCAGAAATGATTAGGGAGAGATGAATTTAAACTAAAAAATGAAAGGCTAATAATAGTGGTCCAAGATACTGGGCTCCATACATGCTGGTTTACACAGTCTATGGAAAAGGTGGGAGAAACAGGCAAATGCAGGTTCTGCAAAACAGAACTGGACACAGTTGTATATAGGATCATAGGAGGTTACTGGGCTATTGACCAGAGGTAATTTCAAGCCTAGCTATTTCATCCCAATGTAATACCACAGATACTCTAGTCAATACCCAGGATTGTATTTAGTAATCACTGCCCATGTCCAGGAGGGTTTTCGGTGCTAGCCTCTGTAAGAATTTATGGTGCCCCATCCAGTCGTCCAGGTTCCTTTTGAACAGTGTGATAGAGGTGCTCTACCTGACATGAATTGGAAGCCTATTACATCTATCTTACTGTGGGTCATGATGCACTCCTACTTGAGGGGCTCTGTAGTGAAAGGCACAATAATGTGGCAGGAGTGTGCAAGTATGTGAGAAGCACTACAAACATGAAAACAAAGCATTACTGACAGTGATGAAATCTGGATCACATGAGGTCATCCAGTATCAACAGTTAAGAAAATAGATGCAAGAAAAATAGATGTAATATTCCAATAAAAAGTACAATAGTGGTATTAATAATTTAAATAGCCTTTGATTATAGTGTCTTATGTACTAAGAGAAGCAAAGTTATAAAATACCAAAAAGTGCAAACTGAAACTAGAGCAATTTGGAAGAAAGAGACCCATACATTCCCAATAGTAGTAAATGCAACTGGACTAATGAAAAAAAGAATTTCTGAGTGCACTTAACTTTGCTATGAACAAATGTAACCCCTGCAGAAGAAAACAGTTCTGAGTACATTGTGGCTGCTGAGAACAGCACTTTTGGTACACATCAAAGACTGATGCAATATTCATTTCATGAGCTTTAATCATACCCTGATTTAGCAATGAGGAACATTCCTGTCTCAGTATTAGAAATCAAAACATTTACAGAAATAAAAAATACAACATGTTGCTACTGATTTTAAAGGTTTACCAGACAAATTAGGTGGGTAAAGAACAGGTATAGTTTCAAATGTCTTGGTTTGTAAAATTCACTAGTAAAATACTACTTTTAACATGTTGCTTTTCAAAATGATTGACTTCATTAGCAATTACTTATAAAGAGGGTACTTCATATTAATTACATTTCAAGGTTATCCAACTAATGCTAGAATAAATAAAAGAAATGTAGTATAGACATATTGATAGCATCTGTTAAAGGTAATAGCAAAGATTCTATTATTATTCTTTTCAAAGAATCAGATACATAAGTACAATATACACTAGGATGTGTATTACACATAGTAATATCTCAGTAAAGCCAAAACCACACCACTAACCTGCTTGTAGTACTCCTTTTAAAATGAGAAGTGAGGTACAAAAAGGTAGACAATATATGATATAATGGTACCACCACTGTAATATCAATAGTCCAACTCAGAATGATGTAACTTGATTGGCTACCTGGAAAGAAGACCAGCCCAACAAAAAATTCTCTAGTGTCAAATTCTGTAGCTTATCAGGTAGATGGAGGTATACCTAGTACTGGGTAGATATTCTTTGAACTATTAACTATACTGATATTTACTAAACCTCATTAGCACTACGGCAGTCAGCAGAATAGTGAACTTTCTATCAATCCCAAATGCTCGCTCAAGAGCTTTTAGACTTTTGTTAATAGATGAGACAGGAGATACACTGTGGTCTAGTCTAGATGTATAGTCAGATATTTGAAAAACTGCTACAATGGGTGAATTCTAAGTCCATAGTTGGGGCCTGGGCCCCAGATGTGCTGGCCAGAATGAAAAGGCGTATGCGATAGAGTAATCTGTTGGGGATCAGCAGATCTCCAGACAAATTATAAATGTAGGAGGACAATGCAGAGAGACAAAAAGCCTAGCAGTTTGTTTCTTGTGGCAGTATTTTGCTTAATTACATCCTAGGGTATAACAGTTGTATCGGAGTGGTTCTGAATTAGCAAATAGAATGTCCTTATTTGAGGAAGCCATTTTCTTCTTCTGTCCTTATACAGGAGTAATTCTATTTGACTTTCTTGGTCACTGTGGAAGAGATTCATTAAGACTTTTGAATTTTCAGATTATCAGCATTGTTACTATTTAATACTTATGATTTTTATGCTTTCTGTTATATTGCCTGTTTAATAAACTTTCAAGATGTGTAAGTCTGATCATTGAAATTGTGTCAGAGGGTACATGAATTCTGTTGGCTTCAGTGGTGTAGATGTTTCACTCTGAAACAAAATGTCAGTGGCTTTCATTCAGTCAGCCAGCCTGGCACTGAGGCAGCCAGCTCAGGGAAATGAACAAAATGCTGCAGTGTTGCCCCCGTGAATGTTTGGGGTACATAGAGTACCCCAAGTTAGCAAGTTGCTGCATGGTCTAGAAGGGCACGTGTATCTACATGTGCCCTGGCATGGCATATCCACAGCATTACACAAATACTGCCAAAGGTAACAAGCTTATAGATGAATCCTTACATGTCACTAGCTGCTAATTGTAGCCATCTCATCCCTCCATAGCTGAGATGACAGAGTATTTGGTCCCTAATTGTAAAATATAGAGTTTAGGGGCAGATAGGCAATGGCAATAGGTCAAAAACAATTGCAATATGGGATGTAAACTAGCAGGTATGCTGGTAATTATGTAGAAAAAAACTAATGTAAAATATGAAATTAAAAAAGTACATTCTTTCTGTGTTCTGTTAATTTCGGGTGTATATTACAAGACCGAAGCCACATTCTTACGAATGCACCTTGGTCGAACTTAAAAGGCTGAAAATGCAAAATATTGAAGCGGCTGTTAAGCGAATTCTTCCCCTGGGAAAGAATTCTCTTGGAAGTTTTGGTACTCTGCCATTTTCGGCACTGTAGTGTGGTCTCAGAGTTGGTATATTTAAGTAGGGGGTGTGTGTGGGGAGCAGCTCCCCACATCGGGGGGTGTGGGGGGCAAAGCTCCCCACTTAATGTAATGTTTGAAATTTATATATTTTTTTTGTTGTTGTTGGAACAGCGATTAATCGCTGTTCTGACACTTTGACATTGTAAGCTTTCGCTTACATAGGGTCAATTAATCACCATTTGCTTTTTTAAGAGTTCGGTGATTTAACATAGACCCGTTAATTTCTACTTCCAGCAAGAACTTCTTCCTATAGGCTGAGAAAGTACTTTTGCCCACTTTGTATATCTTGAGGCTCAACTATCTTATTATCTTACTAACTTCGGGACAGACTTAAGAAAGTTATCTCATGAAGAGTATAATACAGATGTAGAAATTCTGACTATGAGTCATGGAAAGTTGTAATAAAACAGTAAATGACAATGTTTCTGATTTATTTATTAGAGTAAAAAGAGCTTCATAGTATGAAACCAGTATGTTTGTATTACTGTAATCAAGACCTTAATGAAGGATTTATTTACCTTGTAATTGTATCAGTCAATTTTTTGATAGATCATTAATTCATCTTGATACCCCGGTTATAATTATGAGTGACAAAAATGAGTATAGAATTAACTTAAATGCTGTACTTTTTGTATGCAAGTTTTTTTTTTTTCCTGAAAGATGATAAATCCATCTGAAACACAATGATGCATCAAATGACAGTAACCATCAAGAACATTTTTGAAAGCAATGCACATTCCAATAACATCATATTTATGTGTTTATATGGTAATATATTTATATTGCCTTTCACTCACTATGTGCCCAGCTGAGCTCAAGGTGCCACCATTTTCATTTGTACCACTTGTGATGTGCATGCTGAGGCCTTACTTTGCTGGAGACCAGTGTCAGTAAGGAAAGTGTATTTTACTTGCTGAGCCATTATGAAACGTTATGTTATAAAGAGCTTATATGCTTTTACTGAAGAGATCAATAGTGAATCTGTCTTGTAACCTTAGATATGATTCTTTCATTCTCTACTTCAATCCATCTGACTGTGAATGAGTCACTGAACTACATAATGCTTACAGGTCTTCTCTGAAACAGGCATCTGTGTCTAGTTAGCTTTGTAAACAAATGAATTAAATATTTCTGGCTAACCTTACCATTATGTAAATCTGTTTACTGTATGAATAAGATTCTAAAATCTTAATGGAATTGCCTTATCACCTAAATGCTACCATTTTTGATATAAGACATAAAAAATGAATTTATCATCCTTAGAATTAAGCATGTGTTAGTATCACAGGAAAAACAGACACCTTAACGGAAGATAATGTGTGGCTGTTAAACAAAGATGGCTAAGACACTCTTAAACTTCTCCCTGTGATTTTGAAACTGTTACCTCATGAGCATTGTTCTATTTGTCCATCATGCTTCAATAAGAAAAGTACTTACTTTTTCCTGTGCACTCTCTGCCTCACCCATCTACTCACTCAGATGTGCACAGTAAGTTGGACATTTTTGTTTTTGCACTATATTATTTTTAAGATGCTTTAATCTTTGATGTTGAGCAAGCACTAACATTTTTGAAACTTTCTGCAATGACTACCTCTTTCTGATATGGATGTTGCATTGACTATATAACCTGCATTATATGTTCTTCAGAGAGAGATTTCCAAAACAAAGTGCTGCAGAAGAAGTAATAGTTGTATTTAAAGGCAGATTAAGTACACCTTGTACCCTGGGTTGTTTTCAATCCATGCCCCCCTTAAACACTCTCTAGAGCACTCATAAATGAACATGTTCCTTTTGGATTCACCTTCCTGATTTACAACCATTCAAACTACTGTCACTACCAATGCCCATAACTCATTGATTACAGCCACTTTACTGTGTACACCGCAAATGTCCAACTGTGATAAACAAAATAGCAAAATATTGAAAATTGCTTACATAAATGCAAACCTAAACTAAAGACTGGCTAATTCTGGCTGTTATGAACAAGTTAAACATTCTCATAGAAAGCCCCCATATATAATAAGTTTCTTCCCACTGCGTATGTAGTAAAAATAAAATTTATTTCACACAAACACACAATAATCCTGCAAAGGCAGCTGTGCAAACAAGAATAGACCAAAAATCACACAGGGTGGACTCAAGTGCACGGATCTCCAGAAATCTGACAAAATGCAAAAAAAGATCCAGCACAAGGAAGAAAAGTGCCTGAATGAGTTTAATTGTGGCAATTATATAACATAATATTCAATACTGCAAACCTGTTTCGGCAATATATCAAGCCTTCCTCAGTGCATGAATAAGAATCTCGCAAACAAGACAGTAATTTGCTTTTATCTGCAGACAGCCCAACCCCCCCACCCACCTAGAAGCTAAAGCCACTTGGCTCTGCCACCTCACATGATTGTGATAGAAGACAGAAGACAAAACCTTTCAAATCAAGGAGAAGCCAAAAAAATAATGACGTGTAAAGGGCCAGAATCAAAGACATATTTCTCTTAAATACTTAGGTGCTAAAAAAGCAGTTTTGTGCAGTTGCATGCATTTTCTGAAGTGCATGAAATCTGAAATCCAAATCTTTTCACTACTTGGTGATTAATATCACCAGTGATATGCCGGAAACCACAAAATTTTTGAGGAACAGATGAAAAATATATGCAAAATCATGGACATTCTTAAAAATCAAAGAGTTGAAAGAATTTTATCTTTGTTTCACATAAATACACATAACTATTCCAAATTATTTCATACAAATGCACATTAGTCCTGCAAAACCAAATGGTTAACTGAGCAAATGAATAGAGGATATAGTATTATCATCTACAAACAACCCCCACCCTCACACAGTGCAGTTATAGCCACTTCATCATATAAACCTCATTTGGGTCTGATTAAATAAATAAATAATCTTTCTCAGCCTCTTAGAACAAGAAACAGGGACAACCCCAAAAAATAATGAGAGACAAAAGCCCCAAATCAGATAAACACTCTTGCTCTTATATATTTTGAAAGTCACTAGAGTAACATTTTTTCTTTTTTGCATCGGCACAGATTCTGTGATGGATAGGAAGCCTGAAATGTCAAGTGTCTGCCATCACTTAATGACTGCAATCCTTAATGATTTGCCAGAAAATATAAATTTTATGAGGCATTGGCCAAAAACAAGACACAAAGTCAGAGACTTTCTGTCAAATCTGGCCCTGGGACAATTTCAACACTGCTTCACAAAAAGACTTGGTAGAGACAAAATATTCCAATGCATTTCATACAAATGCACAATAGTCTTATAAAGCCAAAGTTTAAAAAACAAAATAAGCAAACAACAAGACATCATGTTGTTTTCATCTCTCTTCCTCATTTAGTGAATGCAATCCAAAATGATTTGCCATAAAATCACACATTTTGTGAGGCACAGACCAATACTATAACACTAAGTAAGAAGTCTAATCACAGTGGCAGCATTAATACTGGTGAAAGCAATGTATTTAGATGTATGCAAGTAGTTATACATAAATGTAAAGCAGGCATGATAGTTTTCAATAATCTTTTGTGCATAAATTTTTTTTTTAATTCTGTAACAAACTGGTAATTTTAGTTGTGTCAGTTATTGTTTTATCTGGATTCCTCTCAGAAAATGGTAAATAGTAACATCTAACATGAGGTGGTAGATGCAGTACTGAATATAATATTAATTCCTTCATGTGTAGGTTCATAGGTTCACAGATGTATACTAGGCTAACAACCACTAGGACCCTTAAAAGCCTAGTAGTGCAACCAAAACGTGACCCACAAATTTGATTTATATTTGATTTATAGGGGATGATTTACTGACTATCTCTGTCCATCAGAGATGTAGGAGCCAGACCAAGAATGAATTTTGGATTACCCATCCATAGGTCCAAGCTCCACTTATAGGTTCCTTGGATGTTACTAGGTTAACTTACAAGCCTGCCATGGTTATTCCAAGTTGCCCCAGTTGTCAGTGGTTAGGTGATTGAAGTTTGCAGAGATAAAGGTTTATGGTAGTTAATACCAACTTCCTCTGTCCAGATGGGACATGGGCACCACCCCAAGAGTGAATTTGCAGTCACCCATCCATGAATCTAGGTTGCATTTGAAGTGGGTCAGGGAGGGGCTCTGTTTCACATGAACAGGAAGCTTGTTCCAGAGAAGTGGCAGACAATGGGAGATGTACCTATCTCTCCAGCATGGCCTATTTATGTAAGATGCTAGGTTAAGATCCCTGGAATGAGTGACCCTCGTGCAGTTTGATTTACAAATGTGTAGCATTTCCATTAGGGCCAGGTCACAGATTGCCCTGTAAGCCAGGCACAGGTCACCCCCCCTTAGTAACCTGTAGGAGACAGGATACAGTGACAGGACTTTCAGTCTTTCTGTGTAAGACTTGCTTTGTGTACCTGCAATTTCTTGGTGAGAAACCTCTGTGGTCTTTACAATTGCATAAGCATAACATCTTTCCTTCTTCTAGTACCAGATCTACTAGGATATTATTAGCTCCTAATGAGATGTTTGATGTTACTATCAATCTGCTATTAGGCTCAATGGAAGGTGATTATTTACAGAGCAGAATGCACTTCCAACAAGGTACTGACCCACTTCTGCAATTTAAATCCAGACTAAAAGAATTTGAAGACAGGGCTTGCCATTTTAAAAGGTTTCAATGGCAGCAGTTGAGCTTTAACACCTATCTGCAGCACACGGTCATACCACGAGGTTTGAGAGTGCTAAAAATGCCCACATACCAGAATAAGTGTCCAGATCTGTTAAGGAGATGGCAGTTGATAACTCTGAGTTGTCCTTTCAAGTACATAGAGCTCATGAACGTCTTTTTGTGAGCCCGTAAAAAGAGACTTAAGGCTTGAAGTTGTAATGTTATATAGTGAGTTAACTAGCACTATTGAGCAAAACTTATACCTGACCTCTTCTCAGAAACTTCTGAGCAGATTTCACCCTTGAAGAAAAGACTGATAGAAGCCAAGAAGAGGAAGCTCACAACAGACATAAATGATTTTTAAGAAGGGAGATGTCTTTGTGTGGAACAACAAACAATCTGCTAAGCAACTTCAGCATCCAAGTCTAAATCCTGCTTCTGAGCAACTATCAGCAATGCTTGAGAATGATCTACTCACTACCTTCACACAACCTAACTATAACCCTACAAGTAGCACCATGCAGCCAGCTCTGCCTCCACCTTCAGCTGTAACCGATGTTTCTTCATCTTCCTTCCGTTCCCACTACTCCGTCACTGTCCACCATCTTGTTCACTGACACTGCTAACCAACAACCTTTCGTGGACACTAACACAGTTCATGCCTTGGACCCTATGGAGTTCCCTTTTTTAAACATACCGTTACTGAAGTCTGAACCACACCTACAGAGGAGGAGAACAACATACAGACAGCGGCAGTGGAACGCTTTGGGATTGCAGGTAATGAGTAGTCTAATGAGGAATTAGGTTAGCTGGTCTTTAACCTCTCTAAACACATTTTAAATAAGATGAGCTATCAGTGTTAAACAGGGGATTAACATTTGTGCCAGCACATACATCAGATGTCCCTAAAACTTTAGCTGAATTTAAGTACTTTGTGCGAAACCTGAACTTGAAAATTATGTTTGGGTCAGACACTGTCGATACTATTAGTGATGCTGCAAAATGTTCATGTACCTATGTTCCTTTCAATCATTCAGGTGTTTGAGAGAGCTGTGCAGCGTGAAAGTTATGAGTTATATCGCAACCAGAAATTTGATAGGTTTTATAACCTTAATATTGAGCAATACAATCTCGTGTTAACAACAATAGTGTTGTGATTAAGAATGCTGATAAAGGAGGATGTATTGCTGTACTAGATAAATGTTCTTATATTAGAAACATGGAAGATCTGCTGAATAGTCAAGATTACAAACGATTTACACGACATGTGTATGGTAGCATAGTAAGTAACGTTTTAGAGGTACTGCATACACTGCTTAACGAGTGCAAGATAAGCATTCATATGTTTGATTACTTCTATGTAGAGAGCCCTAGGCTGCCCTTCATATATGGTGTATCCAAAATACATAAATCTTTAACCAATCCACCTTTAAGGTGATAGTATCAGTTAAGGATTGGTTAGCAGAGCCTGTCTCCAAATTGTTGGAAAATAAGATTAGGACAGGCTTTGATAAGACTGGTACCATTATTAGGGATACCTCTGACATCCTCCAACATCTACATGCATCATCATAGTGCAATGATTTGAATAGATGTTACTTTGCTGCCCTTAATATAGTTCTTTCTTCACTGTGATACCCAGCAATGTTGGTGTCTAGTCAGTGAAGGAATACCTCCTTGAATTCACTAAATACACCCAATCATGTATCAATACGTTATGTCAACTATAAACATGGTTCTCACTAACAATGTTTTTCTGTTTCAGCAAACATTATATAAATAGGAGAGTGGAGTAGTGATAGGAACACCCATTACTAACATCTACGCCAACATAGTCATGTACATCTGGGAACAGAGATTTATTCTATCCACTGATAATCCATTCTGAATAATGTTTTATTTGACTGATGATTTGTGGATGACCTGTTTTTTTTATATGGCATGGTAGTACAGATCTTTTTGAAGAATTTTATCAATACATCTCAAATACTTAGACTTCCTTAAGTTTAAGAAACACTTTACAAGATATAAAACTGATTTTCTCAACATGACAATTTGTAAGGTGGCTGATAGTACCATAGGTACCATGTTGAACAAAAAGCCTGTCAAATGCGATTCTTACTTGCACAGGAGTGGTATGCAGCCACACTTTGTATTTAATAATGTAGTTAAAAACCAAATGATGAGGGTAGTTAGGCTGCACACATCTGATGCCTTAATGATTAATCAGCTAGAAGACAGGACCACAGATTTTACTGGTAGGGGTATGCTGCAAATACTGTTAATAAAATATGTGATAAAGTAGTGCATCAACATACGGCTAGAAATATACTCACAAACCCTGCCTCTAATGACACTAAGCTCAGACGCATGCTTACATATAATAGAAATGCCACACAAGTGAAATGAATTGTTAATAAGTATTGGCTTATATTACAAAATATAACTGAGCTGAGTTCTCCTGTTACAGATAACCATTTTTTAGTTAGAAGAGATGTTCAAACTTGAAATAATTGCTATGCTATAAAGAAGAGCTGAAAACGTTTATGTCCTTTAAGACTGTCAAGAAAAGGACTTTTAGATGTAGTAATTGTGTTTACTGCAGGTATGTTTATATATGTGGTCCCTTTGTTCACCCAGTTAATGGCCTTGATTTTGAGTTATGTGCGCCTGGGAATTGTAACATTAGAAACCTTGTAGTTATCTTTATTCGAAAAATGTGATGCATACTACGCCGGTTAAATTTAAACTAATCAGAAACTTAAAAATCGAATGGGAAGCCATATTTCTGAGTGAAAGCAATAGGTTCTCACTAATGTTCTTTACAAGCATCAGGTGGACAAAGGCCAATATAATATGTTTAAACTCCATATATTGCACATTGTGTATTAATCTAAATGTGGTGGGAACATCACATAAAAAACAGAACTAGATGAATTTCACTGAATTTTACATGTCTTTGTCTCTTTGAAACCATTAATGAAAGGACTTGATCTGAAAGTTTCAACATTGTTTCTCTAATAATTTCTAATGTTTAGTAAGTTCTCATTATAAGTTAAGAAAGTTCTCTTTTTAAATATCTTAAATATTTTATATACTGTTTTATACATATACCTTTATAATATATAGGCTTTTCTATATATTTTTTAAATATTTTTTCCATATATTTGGATGTTATGTGCCTTTTAAATGTCAAGTGGTCTGTTTAAATGTCAAAGGTTTTTGAAAATGTCACGTGGTTTCACATCCATTACCTGACTAGTATTTTACTCATATGATCAATGTTCTAGCATTTAAACTGAAGTTTTGAATTGCGATTCTACATTTGCCTGAGGAAGCCATTTTGTGGTGAAGGTTTTAACTTGCAACAATAAATCTGGATTTGGATTGAACGTGTGCATGGTTTGCAGTGGTTTTGTTTTACTTTACTTATTGTCTCTACAATTGTTGCAGGTGTCTGGTGAGGTACATGTACAGGAAGCATTGTACGCAATTATTGGTCTGATGAGGGTGAAGTATAATGGAATTATAATATCCTTAGATCTAGATGAGATGTCTTTACTTATGAGATGTGCCACATAGAAGGATTTCCTTAATATGTGGTGATCAAACTTCAGATTATTAACCTGACTACCCAGATCACATACCACTGGGTATACACTTAGGGGGTGCTGTCTATAATGTAATTAACAGGGATGTCAGCTTTCCCAAAGGGGATAATAATGCTTTTTTTTTTTTTTTTTGCATTTAGCTTTAATCTGTGGCTTTGGCACCAATCATTTGTCTGCGTAAACCCTGTCTGCAGTATATTAACATCATTGGGGAACTTGATGATTGCTCCCAATTTGCAATTGTCAGTGAACTTGATCAGCCACAGGCAGCCCAAGTTTGCTTGGACTTCTGAGAAATAAATTCTGAATAATAGGGGGACTGCACAGAACCATGTAGTACTCCATGAGTGACTAGTGTTTTGTTAGAGGTGAAGTCACACACTTTGACGTTATGTGTCCTGTCGGTGAGCCTGATTACTCATCTGGTAATGTTGGGGTTAATTCCCTATTGGGAGAGTTTCTCTGTAATAATTGAGTGGGGAATTGTGTCAAATGCCTTGGCTAGGTCACAATAGATGGTATGTCTTTTCCTTGTCCAGGGTCTTGGTGACTTTCTCGAAAAAGTCAACCATGTGTAACAGGCATGATCTATCTTTAGCAAATCCAAACTGGGTTGAGTCCAGAGTTTAAACATTACCTGTGTCCTTGTTAATAAGATCCATAATGATTTTTTCTTTGGCCTTCAGATGAGCCTAGTCAAGCTTATGGGCCTATAATTCTCAGGGCTGGTTCATGGTCTGCCTTTGTGCAGAGTTATTACTGTTGCTGACCTCGATTCTGTCAGAACAGTCAGTTCTCAGGCTGTGGTTAAACAGGGATCCAAGTAGATCTGCTAGGTCATGTTTTAAGTTGTTTAAAAGGCAACCTGGGATGTTGTCTGGTCCTATTGATCAGTGTTTTTGGTCTTGGAGAGTGCCAAGATGGCCTGGTCTCTGGAGATTATAAGCTGAGGAATGGTGGCAGATATACTTTGGGGATAACTGGAGGGGACAGGAGGGTAAAGTTTTCTCCAAATCTGTCAGCTAGCAGGTTGAATATTACCTCTGGTTGAGTATCGGTGGTGCCATCCACAACCAGTTCAGTGCATAACTGGGTATTCCCTTTTAGATTTCAGATGTAGTTAAAGGATGCCATGTGATTATCTTTAGCTAGGAAGGCTATTTTTGCTTTGTAACTAGCTTTGGAGGACTTGACAAGATCTCTAATTTGTTTAAGCTAGAGAGGGATTTCTTCCTCTGCTGAGCCAGTTCCCTCTTATTCAAGGGCATTAGTTTATTTCTCTTGTTGTATAGCCTGTTTATACTAGGAGTCCACCAGGGTGGCTTGTTTTTTCAGCAAGACTTGTTTTTAATTTGCTCAGGTGCAGCCGGTTCTACACAAATGCTTAAGTGGTTATACAGGGCATTGGTGTACACCTCTGCATAGAAGTCTGTGTTATCTGCTTTCTGGGGGGGGGGTTGAAACTTCTTATACCATGACTTAGTAGGAGGCAATTTGTCTTAGAAAAATTCTTAAGCATTTTTGAGCTTGATGGGGTATCTGGTCTTATAATTACATTGAACGAGACTGACTTATGGTCCAGTCTTATCAGACAGGATATCACACAGGGTGGGGTGCAATGTTCTCCCATGTTAGTGAGTATTATCTCCAGTATATTTGAGCCTCTTGTGGGTCTGCTGACTAGCTGTTCCAGAGCATTTGCACTGACAATGTCCAAGAACCTCTGCGCCAATGGGTCTATGTCAGATGACTGAGTTTTCAGAAACTCAAAATTCATATGTTCAAGACCATATGATCGAGTTTCCGAAAACTCAAACATCAAAAAAAAAAAAAACCACACAAAAGCAAAAATATACCTTTTTTATGATTTTGCAGGGGCAAGCCCCCCTGCACCTCCACTGTGAGGGGCTGCACCCCAACCCCCCTGCAAATTATATATACCAACTTCGAGATCACACTACAGTGAGGAAAAGGGTAAATTTCCCGATCTTCACTGTACTGCGATCTCCATTCAAATGTTTCAAGTTTTCCAAAACTCGATCATATGGTCTCAACCATATTAATTTCAAGTTTTTGAAAACTTGATCAACTGATAGGGACCTGAGCCAGCATGATTATGGTCTTGTATGTTTCCCAGTCAATGGTAGGATAATTAAAATCACCCAAGTGTAAGGTGTCGGGCTGTATGGCAAGTGACTCCAATAAGTTCAGATATGCGGTATGCTTTTCCTGTTTCATTGTGGGGGACTTATAGCTAGCTAAAATGTGGTAGGGGGCTTTGCCTATAGTTAAATGAGCATGGAGTAGCTCAACATTCATACTGTTCGACCAGTCTTGATGTGTACTAATTCTTAATGAAGATGGATACACCTCTTCTTTTGGTTCTTTCATTCTCAGCTTGTGGTCTGAATATATGGAAGGCATTGTAGCCCTGCACAGCCAGTATGCTTTTTGCGCATTTAAACCATGTCTCTGTGACTGCACATATATCAGCATCTTCCAAAGTGAGGAGTGCTTCCAGGGAGTGCGGTTTCTTGTTTAGACTCCTAGCAATGAGCAGCAGTACCTTTAGTTTATCTAAAGACGGTTTTGTTATGTTGGGAGGTTGGTTATTTTGACACTACCTGAAAAAGGCAAAATAGGGATGACTAATGCCTTTGCCAGTATCCAAAAGCCTAGAGCAGACAGGTAAAGACCATATCTGGCAAAGCAGCATGGCCTATCATCCATGTCTTCCTAGGCTGACAGATACTGGATCCTCTTGGACTGACACCAAAAGCTAAGCCAATTGTTAAAGTCAATCATTTTTTGTTTGTATTGTTACATAATTCTTGGAGGAGACAGAATGCTGCTTAAGGCCAGGCTTATACCTGCCTGTGACATAATCTGAGAGCTCAGTCATGTCTCTCTTCATATAGTCTAATGAGGTACATCTCAAGTCATTCAACCCCACATGGACTATTACAGAGTCATATCCGAATTTGTAGTTGAGTGACTTGAGTGCTTGAGTGACTTTGACAGATCCTGGCACCTGATAGGCAGGTAATAGTAATGTGCTCCTTATCTAGCCTGGTGTCAACTATGAACAATACATTAGGTTTTGTGGTGTTATGCCTTATGGGCTTATTTGTTGAGACACCGGTGTGTGTGTGTGTGTGTGTGTGTGTGTGTGTGTGTGTGTGTGTGTGTGTGTG
Source organism: Protopterus annectens (assembly GCF_019279795.1). NCBI lineage: Eukaryota > Metazoa > Chordata > Ceratodontiformes > Protopteridae > Protopterus > Protopterus annectens. The sequence continues at coordinate 399,611,404 of NC_056729.1, read as the reverse complement.
TGTGTGTGTGTGTGTGTGTGTGTGTGTGTGTGTGTGTGTGTGTGTGTGTGTGTGTGTGTGTGTGTGTGTGTGTGTGTGTGTGTGTTATCATGTGTTGTGGTTGCTTTTTGCATTGTTATGCGAGTTAGTGGTTTCCATTTGAGAGGCCTCTGATCTTTTGGTAAATTACTAGTGAGTACCTCCGTATATGTGGGGTAACTCGAACTTGTGATATTGTCTATTTCATGTCTGCTTATGTAATTTGTAAATATCTCATCTGTAATATGTCTTCTTTGTTATTACTTATCTGTCTACCTTGGTAATATGCCTTCTTTGTTATTACTGATCTGTCTACCTTGGTAATATGCCTTCTTTGTTATTACTTATCTGTTTACCTTGGAGCTTTTCTCCATGGGCCGCCACTGAAAATGGGCATTAATCTAGTTGGACTATCCCAGTCAACAAATGTAAAATAAATAAAATAAATAAAATGTCTTTATTTAGTGTGGGAAGTATGTATATGCTGACATCCTGTTTAGCATTCAATTTATCCTTATGTGAGAGTCTTGCTTCCAATTTCATAGTGAAACTACATCTCTTACATACAGTATCTGTTTGTTTCAGGAGTAAGTGGTTGTCAGTATACATGAGACGATTGCTACATTGCCTCAGGATATCCATGTCTATCAGGCTGCCAGGGAGATGATGGGAAACTGCCCATCCATGATAGCAGGCTTTTACTTTATGTTTTATTAGGGAAGGAAATTGGTTCATTTGACAGGACTGTGCTGGCAGTGCCAAGACTGCGGAGTGGATGTGGGTGTCAAATTTTAGTTCTTCATCAATAATGATGCCAAGAAGCTTGATGTTGGGAATGATTTCAAGGAGGGCGTTGTTTTGGCTCTGTATGGTGAATGTGGATTTGTCTATGGAGTTTTTGGTAGGGGAAAAAAACATTAGTTTGGTTTTGTTTGCATTTAGTGCCAGATGGTTAGACTGCATCCAGATTTCTGTTTTGGAGAAGGCTAGTTGGGTTTTTGCTAGGAGCTCGGAGGGGGAGAAGGCTGAGCAGATGATTGTTGAGTTAAATATAGGTTTGCTTTCCTCACCCAGCAAGGAATCATAAGCAGTGCTTTATTTAATGCAGGCTTGAAATGTTTAAATAGGGATAGGGAGGAACTCTGCTTCACATGGATGGCAAGCCTGTTCTAGAGTATATGACTTCTCTGAGAAACCTATCTGTTTCTTCAACATGCCCTAATTATGTTGCAAGCAAAATTTATGTCTTTCAGTCCAGTAGTTCTGATGCTGTTTGATTTGCAGATGTGCAAAAGATTTATCAAAATAAGGTCCAGTGGTTCCTTGCATGGCAGGCAAAGATTACCCCTCAGAAGACTGTATTATCCCAGGTAAAGAGACCAATTGGTTTTGAGGCAATCAACACAGATCATTTTGTTTATTCCCTGCATTCTTTTTGTAAGGTTCCAGTTGCTGCATCTGTTTGGTCAGGTCCTTACCAAAGGGGGCATTATATTCTATGATGAGCCTGATGAGGGCTGCATACAGAGGTATGATAACCTCTCTGGACCTAGATGGCATGCCCTTGCTTATAAGTTGAGCAAAATAGAAGGATTTTCTTACTAACTTGGACACATGTTGGTCGAAGGCTACATTGCTATCTACATGAGATCCCTGATCTCTGACTAGTTAATTAACTTTTAGGGGTATTTTATTGATGACATAGTTACTCAGAGTGGCAGACTCCCCAAAAGGTACTAAAATATTGGGTGACTTCAACTACCCCAACATAGACTGGGCCCACTATTCTAGCCCTAACACCCTAGCCCAAAGATTCCTGGAATTCATTAACTCAAATGCTATGGAGCAGCTGGTCACTTCTCCTACGAGGAGAGATAATATACTTGACCTGATTATCACAAACATGGGGTCCAAATGCTCCGCACCGGATATAAACCCCTCACTAGTAAGATCTGACCATAAACTGATCACGTTGGATGTACATATCCCACCCCACCCCCAGAACAAAAGACTACAGTGAAAAATTTTTCAAAAGCTGACTTTACACTCCTTAAGTCAGAAATGATATCCTTTAAGCCTACTGGGTTAATGGAAACCACATCCCAAAATGCTGAATCCTACACAACAGCCTTCTACGGACATCTCCAAGAATGCATGGATCAAGCAATCCCAACTAAAACCAAGACCCTCTCCACCAAGGGAAAACGCCCGGTTTGGTGGACCCGGCTATAAACAAACTGTACAACAAAGAAGGAAGCTACTGCAGGACAAAGCCAAATCCCACAAGGGAAAGGCTTCCCTGATCAGCACAAGTAAAAAACTACGTTCTCTCATAAAAACATCTAAAGCCAACTTTGAGAGAAAGATTGCCAAGGATACCAAAGACAATCACAAGGCCTTCTTCAATTATGTCAGAACCTTGGGAGTAAATTCTCAGATATGCTCTGAGTTGGTACACAATGACAAAAATTCACTGACCCTACCGACATTGCCAATATTCTGGCAGATGGGTTCAGTGCAAATTTCTCCCCTCCCTCACCCCTAAAGATGTAGTAATTATCCCTGCTGAATGTAACCTACCTGTCATCTCAGACATACAGGTGAAATCAGCACTCAACAAAGCAAAAACACAGCATCTATGGGACCCGATGGTATCCCGGTTGCGTGTTACGTGAACTTCAAGATGAACTAAACCCGCACCTAAAAACGCTATTCAATCTTAGCCTCACTACAGGATATGTACCTGAACACTGGCGCACAGCAACAGTGGTCCCACTCCACAAAGGGGAAATTCTACTGACCCTGGTAACTACCGCCCCATAAGTCTGACCAGCCTGGTCTGCAAGGCTATGGAAAGAATCATCATGGAACTCATAAATGGCGATATTGGAGATCTGCAGACCCTTGATCCCACCCAGTTCGGTTTTGTAAAAGGCAGATCCTGCCTCTTAAACCTGGTTGACTTCTTCTTGAGACAGTCACTAGTGCCATCGACGAGGGCAAGGCTGTCCACACTGCCTACTTGGACTTGGCTAAAGCCTTTGACACGATACCACACTCTGGCATCATAGACAAGCTCAGCAGCCTAAATGTAAATCCATATGTCACAAGATGGGTAGCAAACTGGCTAAAAATAGAACCCATAAGGTCAAAATTGCTGGAGCCATGTCAGACTCAAAACCAGTCACGAGTGGTGTCCCACAGGGCTCAGTCTTGGGACCACTCTTATTCAGCATTTACTTCTCGGATGTGAAAGCAAATATGGGAGGATTATGGCTGACAAAGTTTGCAGATGACTGCAAACTGGGTGCCATAGTTGATTCACCTGCTGACACACATCCTACAGAAAGGTCTCACTGAAACGGACAGCTGGTGCCGGAATCATGGCCTCAAACTTAACGCCAAAAAATGTATAGTCATTCCCTTTGGGAAAAACAAAGTACCCACAAATTATCACATAGACAATAACCCACTGAGTACGGAAGAAGTAATCAGAGACCTGGGGACTCAAGTCGATAGTGACCTCTCCTTTGACAACCATGTTGCCAAAGTGGTCAGAAAGACATTCTACCTTGCCCATCTCATCATGAAGGGATTCTCATCCAGATCAAAGGAGGTCATTGTACCTCTATATTCCTCCCTTGTCAGGCCCATGATTGAATATAATGCTCCATTTGGGATGTATCTCACCCGGCACATGCAACAACTGGAAAGACCCCAGAAGTACCTCACCAAGAGGATCATGGGTCTCAAACATGTGCCTTATCCAGCTAGATTAAAGAAACTCCAGCTCTATTCAGTAGCATACCGCCTGCTCAGAGGTGATTTGTGCCTAACATATAGGGCCATGTCCAACCAAGAACTGATGGACATGCTCCATCTCAAAAAATCCAGATCCACCAGAACCACCTTGAGCTAAAGATTTCAACCTCTGCACAAATATGAATAAAACATGCTGGAGGGATAGATTCATAACACAGAGGTTACCCGTACTCTGGAACAAAATCCCAGTTCATGTGAGACAGAGCCCTTCATTGGCACTGTTCAAGAAAAATCTCGATGCATGGATGGGAGATCGTAAGTTTACCCCGGGAGTCACCTCAGTGTCACTACTAGACAGAGGTATAGTTTACTAAATAATGGGGTCCCACATGTGTCACTACTAGAGAGGCGCAACTATATAATACGGGGTGGCGTAAGCCACATCATTGTTGGCTAGGCTTGTAAATGTCCCAGGGCAGATAGCCTAGTACACTACTATGAAACTATGAAACTATGAAATGCATTTCTTGGTAGTGAGTTTTAAGCCAGGACTTTGGCACCAAGCGTTTGTTTGTATTAGACCTTCCTGAAAGTTGTTATCATATTGGGAGGATTCAATAATTGTTCCCAGTTTGCAATCATCTGCAAACTTAGTTAGCCAGAGGCTTTTGACATTAACTTTGGCGTTCAAGTAGAGTCATTCATTCACTTATTCAGTTTTTGATTACATATTTAATTTATTTCAGAGTCATACGTGAAGGTGAAGCCTTTCCTTGCAGTCAATGGGTGTCTAGCAAGTGACTAATGCTGGGCAGGATGCTAGTCTATCATACAACATGTACACAGGCACACACACGCACTCTAACATTCATTTCTTTTTTTGATTACATGCATAATTCCTTTCAGGGTCATAAGTAAGCCAAAGCCCATCCCAGCAGTTAAAGGGTACTTAACAGGAAACTAATGCTGACTATATGTGCAAGTACATAACACACACACACACACACACACACACACACACACACACACACACACACACACACACACACACACACACACGCACAGACACACACACACACACTCACACACACACACACTGTGACAAAAACTTTATATGCACACCCAGACCAACTATCCACCTACAAGGCATCTCATGAACATATGAGGGAAATAAAACAACTGGCAATAAGCCACTTGAAAAGAGAAAAGCTATAAAGAATCCATACAGAACACAATCCAGTAAATAATCTAGCTGGAGAAACAAACACTGTGAGGCAGCAGTGCTACTACTGAATTACTGCAGAATGTCATTGTACCACCCTTAACTAAGATTCTCTTTAATAAAAAAATAATAATAATAACTAAACAGTTATCTAAATAACAGTGCTCAATCTGCCTATATAAAGAAGGCAAAAATGACAACTGCACAAAATACTAGAGGTGTTGACAAATGCAAGTGACTCTCTGTCACTGGCATGCATGCACTCACCTCTCAGTTTATCACTACATCAACAATAAACAGTGGAACAAAGTGTATTTTCTGTAATACATTGCAAATAAATTGCATAGTGACACATCTTTTTAGGTTCAAATGTAATTACTAGGCTATTGACCTGTGAGGATTTTTAGAAGCCTAGCCCTGTATTTCCATGCAATTTTTTTCACCTTTGTAATAAGTATGAATAACACTGAGCTGGGAAGAATGGTTATGCCTATCCACAAGGGATAAGGGTGCTAAACCAGGGGTTAATTTGCCACTCCCATCCATTTGTCCAGATTACGTGTGAATAGAGAAAGGGAAGTACTTTGTTATATGTGGCGAAGAAGACAATTACAAAGTGGTATCCTCTGTGATACATATCTATTCCTCCAACATGTTCTGTTTATGTTGTAGAAAAGATTAACATCCCTTGGGCAGATGTTTATGTTACCATTGACTTGTGGATTTGTAGTAGAGCTTTGAAGATAAGAAATGTTGAGGCTCTGCACCCAAAGCAGAGATGCACCCTCAGTAGCCAGGTCAGTGTAGTTGTTATGATTTTAAGCCCTTGATCTTCTCATTGAGAAAGCATTGTGGTCATTCAGGTTATGTTAAAAGACAGGACAGATACATATCAAGGGGATATTATACTCAGTGATTGGTCTAATAAGTGAGAATACAGTGGAATGATCACATCCATGGAGCTAAATACCATGTGCTTACTAATAAATTGTGCAATGAAAAAGGACTTGTTGTGGAGTGACCTGAGTGCGTGGGTTTGGTGGCGAATCCTAGCACCCGACAGGCAGCTGACAGTAACCTTCTCCTTGTTTAACACACTAGTCATAGGTGACTCTATTTCAGGCACACTGATGTCCCACTCACCAGGCTAAACAGGGAGAAGGTTACTGTCAGCTGCCTGTCAGGTGTCAGGATCCGCTACATAACCCACGCACTCAGGTCACTCCACAACAAGTACAAATATGACTCTGTCATTGTCCATGTTAGTGTGAATGACCTGAGATGTACCTTCCTGGACTACATGAAAATAGACATGGAAGAGCTCTCCGATCTTGTAGCCCAGGCAGGTATGACCCTAGCCCTGAGTAGCATCCTGCCATCGCCCAGAATGATACCGCAGTACAAGGACAAAATGATTGACTTCAACAACTGGCTAAGCTTCTGGTGTCATTCTAAGGGGATCCAGTATCTGTCTGCCTGGGACGACATGGTCAATAGGCCACAATGTTTTGCAAGAGATGGCCTGCACCCATCGCCCATGGGATTCTGGATACTGGCTAAGGGTCACCCCTATAGTGCCTTTTTAGGCAAGGTTCAAATGACAAATTCACCACCATAACAGGAACAGGCAAGCAAAAACTGAGGGTAATGCTACTCAATGTTAGAAATCTAAATCTCAAAATGCACTCACTCAAGGCACTCCTTAAAATGGAGATCATCGATATCTGTGCAGTGACTGAGACCTTGTTCAATGCTCTAGAGAGCACCCCTGCATTACCAGGCTATAACTCATACCAAACTTTTCGGCCATCTAACCTGGACCAGAACACCAAAGGCGGAGGTGTGTTCATACTCATTAAGGATATCCACACCTCCAGGCTAGTTGCGTAGCATAATGCATCCCAGGTTATCCAAGTGCAACTAACTCTGGGCAAAACTGCAATCCAAATTGCAGCTTGCTACAGATCCCCCACCATGCCTCAGGAGTCACACTCTTCTTTTCTTGAAATACTGGAAAATATTAGGGTTCAACCAAACACCCTAATAATGGGCGATTTCAACTACCTCACCAATAACTGGGAAAACTACTCATGTACCAACTCCTTCGCTCAACACTTTCTGGAATTCATAAATTCCAATGCCCTGGATTAACTTATCCATACCCCCAAAAGGGACAACAATATCCTAGACTTAGTCATTACCAACATGAGTGACCGGTGTTCCACACCTGAAGTCAACTCCTCATTGGTCAGATCTGTCCATAAGCTAATCACCCTAGATATCCACATCCAGCCTCCACCCACCATTAAGGAAACCATGGTAAAAAATTTCTCCAAAGCCAACTTCATGCTTCTTAAGACAGAAGTGGAAAACTTCATGACACCAATGCAGCTGGACAATACAGGCACGACTGCTGAATCCTACAAAAATGCACTCTGTAAGCACTTACACGAGTGCATGGATCATGCTATCCCAAACAGAACCAAGACCCTATCCTCCAAAAAAAAGGAAGAAAATCTGGTGGTCCCCTGCCATAAACAAACTCTACAACAGAAGGAAGAAACTGTTGCAAAAGAGAGTAAAATCCCATGAGTGGAGGAGCTCCCTGGTCAGCCTCAGTAAGAAGCTAAGATCCCTTATATGATCTTCCAAAGCTAGCTATGAAAACAAAATCATCACTGATTCTAAGGGCAACTACAAAACATTATATAGCTATGTCAAGAATCTCAATGGCAACACCCAGATCTGCTCTGAGTTACAGCACAACAGCATGAAAATTATAGAACCAACTGATATTGTCAACATCCTGGCAGATAGGTTCAGTGCTAACTTTACCCCCTCTCAACCCCTAAAGGGCCCATATCTATACTGGAAGAATGCAGAGTCCCTGTAATCACATCTATGCAGGTAAAAGCTGCACTCTCTAAAATGAAAAACACAGCATCCATGGGAGTGGACAACATCCCAGGCTGCATTTTACACAAACTTTAGAATGAACTGGCTCCCCACCTAAGCACCATGTTCAATCATAGTCTCACATCAGGCTTTGTGCCCACTGAATGGCGCACAGCAACAGTTATCTCACTCCACAAAGGGGAAGCCGCCACTGATCCTGAGAGCTATCACCCTATTAGCCTGATGAGCCTGGTCTGCAAGGCCATGGAACGTATCATCATGGAACTCATAAACAAAGACACTGGTAACCTCCAAACTCTGGACCCCACCCAGTTTGGGTTTGTGAAAGGCAGATCATGCCTTCTGAACCTGATTGACTTCTTTGTGACAGTCACCAAAGCCGTAGATGAGGGTAAGATGGTTGACACAGCCTATCTTGACCTCGCCAAGGCTTTTGACACCATCCCCCATTCTGGAATTATAGCTAAACTCACTAAACTAGGTATAAATCCCTACATCACAAGATGGGCTGTCAACTGGCTCACTGACAGAACCCACACTGTAAAATTTGCAGACACCAAATCTGATTTCAAACCAACGACAAGTAGAATACCACAGGGTTCAGTCCTGGGTCCTCTCCCGTTTGGTATCTACTTCTCTGAAGAACAGGCTAACACAGACGGCCTCTGGCTAAAGAAGTTCGCAGATGACTGCAAACTAGGAGCCATAGTCGAGTCCCCAAGTGATGTGGACATCCTACAGAAGGGCCTCAATGAGACAGATGCCTGGTGTCAGAGGCATGGCCTCAAGCTCAATGCCAAAAAGTGCATTGTCATCCCCTTTGGTAAAAATTCTGTACCCATGAACTACTACATAAACAGCAGTATACTTAATGCCAAATGTGTGATAAGAAACCTTGGGACCCAGGTGAACAGTAGTCTCTCCTTTGATAATCACATCTCCACAGTAGTCAGGAAATCCTTCTATGTGGCACACCTCATCACAAAAGGGTTCTCATCCAGGAAAAAAGAGGTCATTGTTCCCCTCTACTTGGCACTCATTAGATGCATTATAGAGTACAATGCCCCTTTTGGAAGGCACCTCACAAGACATCTGCAGCAGCTGGAAAGGTCACAGAAGTACCTCACAAAGAGGATCACTGGCCTTAAACAGATGCCCTACACTGACCGTCTCAAAAAACTCCAGCTTTACTCTGTAGCATATCACCTACTCCGAGGAGATCTCTGCCTAATATATAAAGCTATGTTAAACCCAGAGCTGTTGGACATGCTACACCTAAAGAAATGCTAATCCCTCTTAGCTACACACTCTAGGGACCTAGACCTTGTCACTACAATAAACAGGACATGCTGGAGGGATAGATTCCTATCCCAGAGACTTCCTATACTGTGGAACAAGCTACCCATCTATGTCAGCCAAAGTTCCTCATTAGCACTCTTCAAGAAAAATCTTGATGAGTGGATGGGAAATAGGAAATACACCCCGGGGATGACTTCTGTGGCTCTGCTTGACAGTGACACAGGAAATTAACTTTCTTGGGTGGTGTAAGCCAGGGAACCTTGTTGGCTAGGCTTATGTAGGCCCTTGGGCCGATAGCCTAGTACCTACCTATGAACCTATGAACTTTCTTACAATAGTGCATACATGGTAATTGAAGGACAGCTTATTGACCACATAGTTTCCTGTGTCCATGGCTACCAAATTGATTTTCAGGGGTGTGTTGTTGATGTGATTGTTTCAAGGGACATCATGCTTGTTAAAAGATACTATTATACATTTTTGACATTTAGTTTAGTGCATGGTTAGGACACCAGCTATTAGTTTGGGAAAGGCCTCCCTTGGAGGATCTTATAGGTTCAAATGTGTTTACTAGGCTAACCACCACAAGATCCTTTTTAAGCCTAGTCATGCATCCCAAATCTCTGACAAGTTCTGGTACCCTTGATAAATGTATGCATGGGCTTGGGATGAAACATTTACAAGCAGGGGCCTGGGAGAAAAAACATTTATAGGCTGCTTGTCTCCATTAGAGGCATAGGTGCCAAACCAGGGATGAATTTAATTTTCCACATCCAATTATCCAAGTTATACTGGAATTGGGTTAGTGAGGAACTGTGCTTCACATGGATGGGGAGCCTGTTCCTGAGAAGGGGTGGTCTCTGGGATATATACCTGTCTCTCCAGCAGGTCCTACTTATATCACAGACAAGGTTTAAGTCTTTAGAATGGGTAATTCAGGTGCTGGTTGTTTTGTAGATATGCAGGAAGTCCAACAAAAAGGAGTGTGATAATGCTCTGTATGCCAGGCAAAGATCTCTCCTCAATAGCCTGTAGGAGACAGAATATAGGGATAGGGGCTTGAGGTGGTCTGCATAGGACATGTTACATGTCCTGCATTCTTTTAGTGATGAACCTCTGGCAACAATCCAACTGTTGGATATGCCTCATTAGGTAAATATCAAAGGGTGCATTGTACTCAGTGATAGGTCTGATGAATGCCAAATACAGTGGAACATGATTTCCTTGGAGCTACCTTTGTTTATAACTTGTCCAACATAGAATGATTTCTTCACTGCTGCAGACAGATGATGGTCAAAGGCTAGATTACTGTCTATGTCTGTCCTCAAGTCCCTGAATCCTGGGTCAACTTTTAGGGGCATGTGCTGTCAATATGATAGTTACCAGGGGTGGATGACTTCCCAAAGGATACTGTTATGGATTTCTTGGAATTTAGTTTTAGTCCATGCCTTTGGCACTAGTTGTGTGTCTGTATCAACCCTTCCTAGAGAACATTTGTGTTAGCTGGTGATTCAATGACAGCTCCTAATTTGCAGTCATCTGCAAATTTAGTCAGCCAGCAGCTGACATTGGCCTTGACATCAGAGAAGTAAATGCCAAAAAAGGAGTGATCCCAGGTGTGACATCCCCTCTCTGGGCCAATAATCAAGAAGCCTGAATCCTCACCACTGACACTGGAGAGGGACATACACTTGGAGCAAAAATGAATGTGCCCAGTATTTCCAGATGCAGCGCTCTGTATCAAACACAATTTCCCTTAAGAGCACACAGGAACACACTCAGTCCAGGGTCTGGATTTCTCCCTCTGTCTTCCTCCAGGTCTCCATTAAGACACCTCACTGGCTCAGCTATAAAAATGAGTCCTTAGCTGAGTGTCCAAGCAAGTCTTCCACCACTCTTTCTGTGAAACCAGTGGTCTGTGTCTCTGCCCCAAGCAGCTGACAGACACACTCTTTGAGATTTGAATTACACATAGGTTCATAGGTAGGTACTAGGCTATCGGCCCACACACACACACACACACACACACACACACACACACACACACACACACACACACACACGCACACACACACACACACACACACACACACACACACACATCTGGGAAAGGCTGGCTCAGGTTTATTAGCTATGTCCCTCTGCCCAGACTATAAGGTGGTTACTGCCACCAGACACTACAAAGCCAGCGACTCTAAGGCTCTTACAATGAGTAAAATTAATATTAAGATAAAAAGGCAGTGTTTGACCAATGCAGTAAGGCTTTCAGGAGTGGCCACAAAATCAGCAAACAGATATAAGTATTTGTAAAGGTTAAAATATTCTCTAAAGGACCAGCCACAATGAAAAGTTTAAATATGTTTAATAATAAATAATAAAAGAATGTGAAAATGCTAAATATCTATTTATAATAAATACCAAAGTTTCATCACAGGAAATATTAAAATAATGCAGATGAATAGATTCACACAGATACAGAAAAATAGTACTTAACTAATTTCACTATATTTTCCTGACTGATCTAAAGAATTACTATTCTCTGGTCACTTACTAGAGCAAGGCAAGATGAAGTAGGTGAGGGGTCCTTCTTTGCCAGGTTCCAAAAACAGAGTGCCATCAAACTTCTCTATCATCTGGTATTAAAACAACATTTTGTCCTAGATTACAGAATTACATCACATACATCTGGTCACCTGACTTCAGGTTCCCGTGCTACCCCCATTGTTAGAAAATATGTTAGTGTGTCACTTCTGACTCCTATATTATTCTTTCGTATATTGTTAAATGCTGTTATTACTCTTGTATATTGTTGGATGCTGTTATTAACTCTCTAAATAATCTCTTAATTATGTACATTGTTTTTTTTTTTTTGGAGCTTTTCTCCCCGGGCCTCCTCTGAAAATGGGCTCATTTCAGCCCAGTGGACTTTCCTGGTTAACAAAAGCAAATAAATAAATACATTTAGCACATATGTGCTGCCATACACACAGACAGAGCTTTGCTGAGATGTGTTACAGCATCTGAAAGCTATAAAACTATAAAATACTTCCACTCTTCCTACAGGAGCTAATAAACCATTCTCTGGTACAGACATTTTGTCACTGGCTGCAGTCAGAACTGTAAGATACAATCTTTATGGCCTAAATTAAGGGATTTAATTTCTTACTATTTTTCAAAGTTGGCTGGACTGAGATTAACCTCTTCTCTTCTATCCTATTTACAACAGTACAGTTTGATATAAATGCATATTTCTTTTCTGTCCAGAAGGAGACACTGCTGATTCATTTTTAACACAAGCAACTTTACAAATACATTTTCAACACAAGCATCTGTACAAATCAATTTGATATGCAAATGACATAATTCTTTACAAAAGTCCATCTAGCTGTGATGACATATGTTACATATCCACTGCTCTGTTTCTCTTGGCATAGCTGGCAATATCTTGCATCATCATACCAGGACCGATCCCTGAGAGACTCTGCTTGTGACTGGCATCTTTGTAGAGTTGGACTCCCCAATTCTAACTTTCTGGGTCCTGTCTGTGAGCAAGTGACATAAGGGTTTGTACCTAACCTCTTAAGTTTGTCAACAATGTCCAAGTGGGGGATTGTGTCAAATGCCTTGGCCAGGTCAAGGTAGGCAGTGTGAACCATTTTGACCTCATTGACTGCTTTGGTGACCTTCTCAAAGAAGCTCACCAAGTTCAATAGGCATGAGCTGCCTTGATGAAACCAGTTTGGGTTTGGTACAATGTCATTAGTGATCACTTCCATAATAATTTTTTCTATGGTTTTGCAAATGAGACTAGTGAGACTTATGGATCTATAGTTTCCGGGGTCTGTAGATGGCCCACCTTTATGCAGAGGGATGACTGTTGCTGTTCTCCATTCATGAGGCACAAAGCCGGTTTGGAGGCTACAGTTAAATAGCAATTCCAGAGGACCTGATAGATCATGTTTCATCCTATTTAGAAGGCATTCTGGGATATTGCTTGCACCCATTGATGCAATGTTCTTGGCCTTACAGCATTAAGAACCTGTTCCCAAGTGATAGCAGTGGGGATTATATTTGATGGTATTTGCTGAGGGAAGTTTGATGGGGAGAGGAGGGGTACAGTTTCAGCTGAATTTGTTGGCCAGAATGTTTGCTATGTCTTCTGGCTCAGTATAGGTGGCTCGATTTACAATGAGTTCTGCACACAATTGTGTAGTGCCTTTGAGGTTGCAGACATAAGTAAAGAATGCCTTGTGTTTGTCCTTGGCCTGTGAGTCCAAATTTATCTCAAATTTGGCTTTGGTAGACTTTATTTGTCCTCTGAGATGTTTATTTAGTTTGATGAGAGTGCTTTATCCTGAGAGGTGCTGCACCTCCTAATTTTTGCCATGATTTTCTTCCTCCTGTTATACAGCTTACTGATGTTGTGGTTACACCAGGGTAACTTGTTTTTTGAGTTAGTTCTGTACTTGTTCCTGGTGGGTACAGGTGCTTCTATGCAGCTATTAACATGCTTGTATAGGGTTTATGTGAACAGTTCTGCATAGGCATCAGTGTTCTCAGGGTTTATGGGGGCTTGAAATTTTGTCAGGTTATCACTTAATAGTGGGAAGTTAGTCTTAGAGAAGTTCCTGAATATTTCAGGGTTAGCTGGGGTTTCAGGTTTTATTTTTACTTCAAAGGAGATCATTTTGTGGTCTGATCTTACCAGAGAAGACATTACACTAGGGGGTGTGCAGCTCTCTTCCATATTAGTGAGGACCAGATCCAGTATGGTTGCACCACTTGTTGGTAGGTTGACAATCTGGTCCAGGGAGTTTGTGTTTTCAAAATCCAGGAATCTCTGTGCCTGCACATTTGGTGTTGTATACAATTCCCAGTTATTTGTGAAGTTATTAAAGTCATCCATGAATATGGTATTGGGTTGGATGGTAAGTGTTTCCAATAAATTTAAATACATGGTATGGGTTTCCTGGGTCATAGAGGAGGACTTATTGCTTGCAAGGAAGTGGTACTGGATTTTACATATGATGATTTGAATGTTGAGTAGCTCAAGTGAGTTGTCCTGTTTGACCAGCCTTGAGGTATATTCATTTTTGATGTAAATTGAAACACTTCCATCTTTAGTCCCTGTCTGTGTAGTAGCAGGTCTAAATGTGTGGAAGGCATTATAACCTTGCACTGTTCATGTGCTCTCCACAGTTTTAAACCATGTCTCAATGACCACACAAATAACAGTGTTCTCTAGGATGAAAAGAGCTTGTAGAAAGTGTAGTTTTTTCTTTAGACTCCTGGCATTGAGTAGTAACACCTTTAGATTTTCTTGGTTTTGATATGCTATGTCGGAAGTACTTTCAGTTTGGCATTGCCTAAAAAGGGCACTATGGGGAGGACAATGTTTTAACTAATATTTGAAAGCCTAAAGGGGAGAGGTGTAGACCATCCCTGGCAAGGCAGCATGGTCTGTTCATTATCTCCTTCCATGCTGACAAATATTGCACCCCTTTAGAATGACACCCATTATTAAAGTCAGTCATCTTTTCTTCATATTGTGGCATCATCCTTGGAGAAAGTAAAATTCTGCTCAGGATTAGGCTCATACCAGCCTGGGACACATATTCCAAGAGTGCCATGATGTCTCTGTCATATAGTCTAGGGAGGTACGTCTCAGGTCATTTACTCACACATGGACTATGACTGAGTCATATTGGTACTTGTGATCCAATGACCTGAGTGCATGCATAATGTGGCAGATCCTGGCCCCTGATAAGCAACCAGCTATGACCTTCTTCTTATTCAGTCTGGTGAGTATATCTCACAATAGATTCTCCAATGACCAGAATGCTGGATTCTGTCCTGGCTTGCCTTATGGGCCTTGAGACAGAGACTCCTTGAGATGTGGCCGTATGTGTTGATGTGGGTATTGTTTTGAAAGAGTGCATTTACGGTTGCTGAGGGTATTTGTTATGTGTACATCATCTAGGAGGCCTTTGGGATATATGAAGGCTACATTTAAGTGCCTTGACATATGTAGTATATGTGTTTGCTTTAAATTGTGTTTGATGAGGGCAGCATGTGTACTACCAACAACCTTACTGACATTAGAAGTGTTTTTATGTGAGAGATTTGCCTCCAGTGACATTGTGTAAATACATCTCAGACATACCATATCAGTTTGTTTGAGCATTAACTAATTTCTACATTGCCTCAGGATGTCCATATCCACCAAGCTGGTAACGGAGATAGTGGGAAAGTTCATATTCATGGAAACAGACCCTTATTTATTGATTAGAAAGTTGGAATGAGAATGTAAAGTAATGTCAAGAGTATCTGGTTTACAACTCTGGAGGCAGTGCTTGCCACTAGAAACTAGTTGTCCTGTCTGTAACTATGTATTTGTGAAATTGTAATGGTGTTTTTACAGGAAAAATGTCAGCTTAAGGTGTCTATGGCTATACAGGGCACTGCCAAACACTTGAGGGGAAACTAATAAATAAAACCTGCTGATTTATGGATCAAGTATTTTAGCAGATATTCTGAAGTTAGAAGTAAATCAAACAGTACTTTCTGAAAAGAAAGAATTAGCTTGTCAAGAATGATGAAAAGAGGGGAGTCGCATGAATGGCTACTGCCTGACTATTACTAGTATTGTTCTCACCACAGCTTCACCCAGCTAGGATACAATGCTCCTTTGCTTCTTCTCTTACCAGAAGCAAAACAGTAGCACCAATCCCAAGATAAGAAGCAGGCCGCAGCCTGTTTGGTGATCCACAGTCTTGTCCCAGATGATGTAAAGATCTGTAGGCTTGTTATAGCCTTTTTCTAGTAGATGCCTTGAATAGCAACCAGACCATCAGGAAGGTCTAACACAGGCACTCACTTCCCAGCCAGAGTCAGGAATATATGCACTCTGCTCCTTCTCTCCTCAGGAGCAAAATATAAGCACAAATTCTAAACTGACACCTATGAAGCAGTTATTAGGCTTTCCACTAATCAGTAGTCCCCAGGAAATAATGTTCTTATGCTCCTTCTTGCACCAGTTGCAAAACAGAAGCACTAATCCCAATATGGCTACTAAGATGCAGAATGTGGACTTTCAGTAATTGGTGGTCTTGGAGTAGATGTTGCAGATTGTAATGGTAAGATAGAAAAATGGGTTAATATCCTAAGAACTGCAGTGTCCACCAAAGCAGTTAGCTTTATCTATCTAAGTGGAGAGCTAATAATTTTAAGATAGATTGGAAGGGGTGAGGACTTTATATTCTGTTTCTATGGAATAGAGTGGGATGGCCAATAAATTTAAATAGTTGAAGGGGAATGATTTCACAAAATGATAATTTTGTGCTTACAATGACCAATGAAAGAGGGAAAGAGATATGCAGTCAAATTAACATAAGAGGCAGGCAACTAGAAAGACAGCTGAGTTTAAAACACAACAGCGCCTTAGTGGGAGGATGAAGAAAAACTTATTTCTGTGTGACTCAGAAGAGATACAGCTGTGATCTCTTTAGTTTAAATATGCAATTAAAAGCAGAATGCAAGTAAAACACAGTGTAAAGAAAATAAATCACAATATACAAAACAGAAGAAGGCAATGAAGCAATACAAAATGCAAGAAAGCAAAAACAAACTAACATTTCCCTCACAGAAAGTTGCGGCAGAGTCTGGGTGATCTTTTCTATTAAAGCCTTGGAATGTTGTATTTTACCCCTTTGACCTCCTAGAAGTAAATACCAAAGAGTAATGGCAAAAGCACTGAACTTTGGGGTACACCATTACTGAAACGTCTTTTGGAGGAGGTAGAGCTACCTTCCCGAATTTCCTACATTAGATTTGTGAACCAATTTGCTATCCAGTGAGTTACACAAGGATTAACATTTAGCTGGAAGAATTTATCAACAATACCTGAGTGTAAGAAGGCATCAAATGTCTTTCCAAGATGTAGATATGTGGTATGTACTTATTTTCCCTCATCCATTGCTTCAGTAATCTTTTCAAAGAAGTTAGCCAGGTTAAGTATGCAGGATCTGCCTCGGACAGAACAAAACTGCCTTTTTTAAGAGTGTGTAGGTTACATCCTTACTTGTTATCTCCATAACAACCCTTTCCATATCCTTACAGATGAGGCTGGTCAGACTTATGTGTCTATAATTACTGATGCCCTACTTCTGTGCAGGGGAATGACTGTTGCTGTCCTCCATGTCTTTATTTGTTCAGATGATTTTGAGCAGTCTCTGAATGGAGTTTGACAGGTCTTATTTCAGGGTGGCCAATAGGCAGCCTGGTATGTTACCTGGCCCCATAGAAGCACTGTACTTGACCTTGGAATGTGCTTTGACAACTTTTTTTAGAGGTTTGAGGTGGTGTGTTGATGCAGGTATGTGATCTGGGCATGTAAGGAGGGAGAAAGATGGTGAGGTTAGAGCAAATTTTATCTACTAGTAGACCGGCTATGTTCTCAGGGTCTGAGTATGTGGTATCATTTACTATTAGTTTTGTGCAGTACTGGACCTTGTTTCTGAGGTTTCTAAAATATCTAACCTAGCTAAAGAAGGTTTTATGGTTGTCTTTTGTCTTGAGTGTCTATTTGTACTTCATATCTAGTTTTGGTTGATTTGATCAGGGACCAGAGTTCTTTGTTAAGTGTAGCAACAGCATTTTTGACATCTTAAGAGTTATATTTATTATCGCATTAATTTTTTTTTTTACTTTTATTATACAGACTGCTTATATGTGGGTTCCTACGTAGGAGTTTATTTTTGAATTTGGCATTGCATTAACGTCAGAAGGTGGACTGATGCACCTATGCAGCTATTCACATGAACATAGAATCTGGCTGTAAAGGATTCCGCATATGCAGTGGGATTGTTAGATTGGTGGGGATGTTGAATTTAGTCAGGTCATCAGTTTTGGTAGATTAGCCATCACATAAGCTTTGAATGCTAAGGTATTTGAAAATGCTTCCAGTTTCTGTTCTATGGAGAGTCTGACTAATTTATGGTCCAATTTTTACTAGGTAGAAAATTCTGACTAGTTGCCCCATATTGGTTAGGAACAAGTCCAGGATTTTGTTTCCCCTAGTTGGGGTGCAGACTATCTGGTCCAGAGAGTTGTATTCATAATGTCCCTAAATCTCTGTGCATACATGTTAGGACATGTGTAAGTCTCCCAGTTGGAAGTCCCAAGAGAAATTGTGTTTGCCTAATGCACAGGGCTCATGATTAGTCAGGTAGAAAGTATGAGCCAGGGAGACATACAGGGGTCCTATATTTAGCTATGATATGATAAGGGGGTTTTGTTAATGGCAAGTTGGATGGGGAAGAGTTGCAAGTCATAACCCTGTCTCACAAAAGTGGAGGTCGGATTGTGTTTTATGAATATAGAGACATGACACCATCAGTGTCTTTGTTTAGTGTGGTGGGCGTGAATGTATGATAGGTATTTAAACCCTACACTAATAAGGTGCTCTCAGTGTTCTTGAACCATGTCTCCATAACAATGCATATATCAATGCATACCAGGGTAAACAGGAATCAAGTTTTTGTTCAGGGTTTTCAAAAGCCTGGCTAGCATTATTGCTTAACTGAAACTCTCAGTGATTGACCAAAAAATTAATACTTTTATGAGGGTAAGAGGAAAAACATGAGGAAAAATTAAGGACAGTTGAGAGGTATCCTGAATGAAACCACCGAAAACAAACTTATTACAATATTGTTGACTTCAAGCTGTCCGCTAAGTTTAAGCCAGTCTACAGATATCTTACTGACTGCCAGGACTGGGAAGGGAAAAAAGCTTAAGTCAGTCTATCACAGCACACCTACTACTCTTTTCATTGCTATGAGTCAACAGCTTTTTACCATCTAATACTCATAGGCTTTCTGCTATAGTAAGGAGCAGAAAACCCGCAATTGATTGATTAAGTGCATCAACTATCCCATGAGATGCTGTAGCTGTTTTCAATGGGAGTTCTGTGAGCTATTTATCTTTTTATTTTATGTATGTTTTTAAGTAGCATTTCTTTATTTAAGAAAATCAATTACATTAACAGAAAAATTACCCTGTTTGAAGCTGTTATTGATACGGTGCAACATTCCTGCACTAACCATGGGCCCCCATTAACCCACCAGAATCTCCCGTTATCATTCGACACCACATGTTCTGAGAGATTATTTCTTGTCTTCTGTTACTGTTCCATTTGTTCACATCTGTGTATCATTCACATGACCTCACTGTGTTCTCATGATGTTTGCCAGCATTAAAGTGTATTGCTACACTACCCATGCATCTGTGTTTTACAGTCAGTTGCATTTCTGAGCATATGCCCGATGTTAAATCTGCAACTGACTTGAAATTAAAATGAAGATTGTGACATTTTTTTGATGTTTCAGTTTCACTGTTGACTCGTTTTTTTTTTTCTTTTCTTTTGACCACATCCTTGAAATGATATCAGCTTAGGCATTATCAAGGATTTGTAAACATCAGCAAAATACTGTGGGTGATTAAAAGAGCCATACTTCTTTAGAGGAACAGCTGTTTACCTACTTTATGGTTTTACCAATAAATCCTCAGAATTGGTAATGTTGCACCTGTGAGACACAGCTGACATTTTAGGATATAAGACTCTTTGGCTGTTGCACACGGCAAGGAAGAGCAGTAGCTTATACTGTAATCTAGGTAGTGAGACATTGTGGGTATAGTCTCTCATGGTTTCATCAGGAGATTTTAGCTTGTAGAACATTTGCAAGGGGTACTATTATTAACAAAATTAATTGCAAAAATAACATACTTTCTGCATTAAACACTGTGAATTTTGATATTGTATAAAGTAAGGAGATTACTCCCATCTCTAAGGATTTTTTATTTTCTTTTGCCATAAAAAGCGTGAGAATACATTGTAAAGCAATTTGATATGAGTGTGCCAAGGCATTGTTCTACTACTGTTGTCACATTTATAACAAAAGAGTACACTGCAGTGCCCCCCCCCCCTCCCATCCTGGAACTAACTGCTATTGTCACACTTAATCTACCGTAGTGCAGAGGACTGCAGCAGACAGAATTTATGGAATCAGTTTTGTACATCATTTCCAAATCTCACTCTGGTCTTGCCAGCCATAGTAGTACTTCATCTTGTGCCACTTTGAAAACTACAACTCAAGACAAAACATTCTTTCTGAGAGGTCACTGGTGCCTCCTCAATACCTAACCATCTGCATGTATGCAGATAACTACTGCATTTCGTCTCCTGTTCATGTAGCCTGTTAGCACAAATACTGCAGTAACTGGATACTAAACACGGTAAATACTCAATTTATAAGTCGGCAGCATATGAAGGGCATGTCAGGCAAACCACAACAATGACCCAGCTTAAATAAATTACTTTCATTTTGTTGCAGTCAATTCAAAAATACATGTTTTTTTTTAGACACATCTAACAGCATCATTCTGGAAAACCACTATGCTGTCTCACAAAACAAGTTTCTCCCATCCAGTTAAGTCACATAGCAGTTTACTGGCATGTTTTTAAACTGCAGCAAGACCACTGCTATGGTAAGCTATGGTCAGGCAGAACTGTTTTAATCGCTTCCTGACAGAAATGCTAGTTCATGATGTTTGAAATGCATTCTTATGATACAATACTACATTAAAGCTAAACTTTTTCTCCAAATGACAACATTACAAATTCAGGTGCAATACACTAAAAATGGTCAAAATTAAACTGAACTTTCAAGTGGAGGTTATCATAGGAAACACTCTTACATGGATGTACAGACACTCACATACGTATATATGCACTCTTAACAAAACTGAAATAGAAAGTTAAATAAAAGATCTAAAGGAGAGTTTGCCTTATTTAATATCAAATGTTTCAAAAGTTTAAAGGCCGTTCTTAATAAATAAAATAGTTTAAAATTTCTAATATTTTCTGACTAGTATTCCATTTTATATTTTGAGACCTAGAATGGTGTACTGCCACCCTCCATCCATACCCCTTCACTGTTACCATGTATGCCTGTCCGACCTCTATTACTGATGCTTATCTTCCCAGTGCAGACACTCACATACCTCCTGACCTATTTGTATCATTATATAACCCTAGCTTCCCTGTATCAGTAATACTGCAGGGCAATATAAACTACAGTCACCAAGCCCCTTAGTACCATTTGTTCTGAATTTTATTAGTTTCACACTGATTTGCCTTCGTAAACATTTCTCTTTATTTTCTGCAGTAAAGGTTAACATGCCTGGAGAACGTTGAGAAAAAAATATGAGGGGTTAACATGATGAGCAGAGGCAGAATTTAATAAGATGCATGGAAGGATATTTATATAACCATATCGGCCATGCCTAACGTAACAGCTACAGTAAACGCTAACTGTGATATTGTGGTATTAAATAAGGGAAGAAATATAAATTTCACAAGTAGTACATCATTCAAATAACGTGACCAGAATGCATCCTTTTTTTATTTTACTACATCCCGCTGAATAACCTGTGTGCATTGTTGATACAGTGTTTGCAAGAGTAATTTGTGTATTGTTTTTTTAACAAAAATGTCAAACATCATTTATGGCTGCAAAATCATGTCTCATTTAATCAACATATGATTAAGCAAATCTAAAATGTCTAAACCCTTGAGAGATTGCCACTGAAACCTTGACTCTCCCAATATTTTTATAATACACAAAACCATTCTTTTTGTGGGGGCAAGCCTACTCACATTCCTCAAAATGAGGTCAAGCCCAACATCCCAAAATTATATCTAAGTACATAAAAACAGCTATAAATAAATATAGATATACACACAGATATATGCATGTATATATTATATATATAAAATATGCTAAGTCTGGGGATGCACAAACCCTGAGAAAATAAGAAAGGGAGAAAAACATAACACTAGCTTCTCCCTGTTCTCTGACTCTAACATTGATTAAACCACCTGATGACTTAACATTTATGATGGCCTGAGCATCACTTAACTGGATGTCAGCAAACAGAAGGTTTCCTACAAAAAGCAAGTGAATATATTTAAATTCCTCAGCCCACACAGCAGCATTCATAATGAAAAGAGGCAAATAATGTTGAAGGAGATGGTGCACTACAATAGGTATAAGGTGTTCCTATGCTATGTAGAAATCCCAGTGCAGAAATTATTTGTTTGCATTTGCCAAGTCTATGCAATGGAATATTTTCAGTTGGGTTTAATATTCAGATACTTATTAATACACTCCTTGCGGAAAATCTTTTGAAGTTTGACAGTGGCATAGAAGACATTAGTAAATTAATTTTTCTGTTGCCATGTGACATTTAAAACAATGTCTGCTATGCTTGATAAGAAATCAGCTTGGTAGAACACATTACAGATTTTTTTTTTTTATTGTTTTTATTTATCTTTTGTTGACTGGATTAATTTCACTAGGCTATTAGCTTCTTTCAGGAGAGACCTGAGGTGATATTTGTACTACTAGGAGAAATTTGTCAAAGCAACAGGGAACTTCCCCTACTCTTTTCGATAACTACCGTAGGGTCTTTTAAATCCATCTGAGCTAACACCAGCTAAAGCTGATGGGACCTCAGTTTAATGTCTCATCTGAAAGATGGCACACTCAGGAGTGCAGCATCCCCATTATGCTACACTGCAGTGCAAGCAATCTGCTCCATGTGGAACTAGAATCTGCAGCCTTCTGCACCAATGGAAGTGTCCTACCTGCAACACCACTGACACACTGGCTTTATTAGATCTGCTTGCAAGCAGTTAATAACCTTTTTCTGATTTCTGATTTGCACAGTGTAGTTCATTTACAGTTTGTGCATCTAAATAAAATAAATTAATTATCATGCATTTCTAATCCAATTGACTTCATAGGCATATCAGGATATTCTCTAATTTGTGTAGAATTGTGTGTGTCATATAAACATACTCATATTCCACATTTTGCAGTTTTGCCTGGTTAGGGATTGGACATTTTCCAAAGCTGTGTATAGCAGAATCAGAAAGAAAAAAGTGTGGTAATTAGAATTCCCAGAGTCATTATTTATGAGACAATTCCACTAAATTAGGCTGTGAAGATTTCATATATAGACCAGGCATATAATGGCATTTCTTATCGGTTTTATGTCTAAGTTCTGTATTTACTACGGATTCCACCTAAAACAATATGATCTGACATAGTGAGATTATGAGGGATGCAGATCCCTGTTATACATAGAGTACTCTGATTTAGCACAATTTGCCTAACATCTTGTCAGTGTCTTAATGTTTTATGTGCATTAATACTACCTGGCACTGCAGGTAAGCACCTTCCAGTAATCTATCAGATCATTATAAATGAGTGGAAACATACCATGACACTGGCCGCTGTTCACTGCACTGTAATTTAGCAGTGCTCCTCAGGTATTGTCTAATGAATAGTACCTATTAACATAACACAATAGCAATCTTACAATGTAATACACAGATTCGAGCAAATCATTTTTATGCATTCATTCATTCATCCACACATTCTATACGTATTGTCTCTGGCTCCGGGTCACAGGGGAGCCAGAGCTTCCCCTTGCACTTGGGTCACACAGGGCAAAGAAAAGAAGAGAAAAGAAATGCAGAGATGGCATCAGCCTCTTTCAGGATGAACATGCACATACACAAACTATACTAATACAGAAACTATAAAGGCTTACCATTTTACCTGTGGCACGCGTTGACATAAAATCAAGTAGTTATAATTAAGCACAATATGTGATGTAATATGTGATGATATCTCTGTGGTAGTATGTGTTGTTGCACTGAATTTATGTTCAGTCCTTCAAGACCATTTAGCAAATCTAAATGGGTGATTTTTAGCACATCTCATAGTAAATACATATGTTCTGATGTTATTCTGATACCTTTCAGAAGAACAACAATGGGCTGTGCATGTAAGATAAACAGTAACATTTTAAAGTCAGTGGATAGCAGAAGATACTTTAGTGCATCTGCAGACAAAATTCCTAAGCTTTTGGCCAAAATTTATGTGCTGTGATGGGAAAAGCTTTTGAGATTTTACACTTAATCCAGAGGGACATTTAAAGAGTACCTTTACAAATCCTAATTCGCACTCTATATGTCCTTGGTGACATCCATCATAAAATATGATAGCATCCTTAAAGCTAAGCTTAAAATCTTACTAGACAAAATACAAAGTATTTTACTAAAAAAAAATCATTTAAAATAACTTGATCATGCACTGTTTGATAGTATCATCTTCATCTTCCATTTGGCAACTACAGCATCCAGTAATCTGTTCCTGAAAGTACAGCCATTATCAGCAATGAAAAGGGATAGGTTTGTAGTACATCTTCCAAACCCATGAGAATAACTTTGATATGCATACAAGTCAAAACAGTGGTCTAAGTGCATGTAAATCCAAATGGATACCTGAATGGGAGACAAGGAGTTTAAACAGGGAGCACTGGTTTTCATACGTCTGAATCATTTGGGAGTGGTTACTGACTTGAAACTGTAGTTTTATTGGCCATTCTGGGTCAATTCCAAAACTCCTTCATCTTCCTCTCTTAAAAGGTTTAAACTATTCCTGGCTCCACAAAGTCTGCTCTTCACTTTTTCCCTTAGAACTGCTCTACCTCTCAATTTAAACACCATATTCTCATTCTAAGGCCCTTCACTGGTCCAATTAAGTAATCCTACAAGTTAGCACTATTAAACCATAAGCACTACTTACTCTTATAATCTCTACGATCACCCTGTCCTCTATTGGTCCATCTTAAATTCAGTTTCCCTATTACTCTAGCATGTCCAAAGGTCAGTCAATGGTTTCCTCTCCAGTCCAGCTGGTGAATCTGGGAATTTTGAGGCAATGTTACAACTGTCTCATGTACACGGACAACCTTCTCCTCCTCCAAACAGGTTCAAATATATGTGAGAGATGCAACTATTTAGCCAAACTGGAGGCTGAGCTCTCTCATCTCAAAACTGGTGTAACCAGTCAGGAGGAGAAGGTAACCTCACACAACACAATTCCAGTATCACATAGTCCCACCACATCAGCGAACCAAACACATAAATGGCTCTAAATAAAATCTACCTAACCAACAGAGACCTCCAAAGCAGACATCCAAGCAAATGCTCCCTCAAAACAAAACACACACAACACATAACCCACAAAGTCAGTGTGCCAAGCACAGCCCTTAAGGCTGAATAACACACCTGATACTCTTGTTATAGGTGACTCTATTGTCAGACACACTGGCGTCCCTCACCAGGCTGAATAAAGAGAAGGTCACAGTGAGCTGCCTAAGCACTCAGGTCACTCCAAAGCAAATACAAATATGACTCAGTCATTGTACATGCTGGTGTGAATGACCTGAGGACTACATGAAAGGGACATAGAGGAGCTCTCTGATCATGTAGCCCAGGCTGGTATGACCCTGACCTTGAGGAGCATCTTACCCTCACCTAGAATGATGCCACAGTACAAAGACAAAATGATCAATTTTAACAAGTGGCTAAAATTTTGGTGTCATTCAAAGGGATCCAGTGTCTGTCAGCCTGGGATGACATGCGGCTTGCACCTGTCACCACTGGGCGATATTGGCAAAGGCTCTTGCCACCCCATAGTGCCTTTTTAGGCAAGGCTCAAAAGTCAAACCCACCCCATAGAGAGCACAAGGAACAAGAAACTAAGAAGTCTTAACCTCAAGATGCATGCTCTCCTCAGTATGGAGAACATCGATATCTGTGCAGTGACAGAAACCTGGTTCAAGGCTCCAGAGAGCACCCCAGCACTACCAGGCTATACCTCATATCATGCTTTTGAGTTTCCATATTTATCAAGGATATCCACACCTCCAGGTTAGTGGCATTGCACGGCATCGAGGAGACCATCCATGTGCAACTCACAGTGGGCAAGACTGCTTTTCAGTTTATAGCATCCTACAGACCACCCTCTCAAAGTCAGGAATCCCATTCGCTTCCTGAAAACATTGGAGAACATGAAGATCTCTCCGAACACCATTATATTGGGCTTACTCAACTACCCAAACATTGACTGGAAGCACTACTCAAGCCCCAGCACCTTAGCCCAAAGATTCCTGGAAATTATAAACTCAAATGCTATGGAACAACTAGTCACCACTCCCACAAGAGGGACAACATACTAGACCTGATCATTACCAACATGGGGACTCTATGCTCCACACCAGAAGTATATCCCTCATTGGTAAGATCAGACCATAAATTAATTTCACTGGATGTCCAGAAAACCACAGTGAAAAACTTCTCAAAAGCGAACTTCTCACTTCTCAAAAAAAAGTGGAATCCTTCAAGGCCACAGGGCCAGTGGAAACTACAGCCCAAACTGCAGAATCCTATATAAATGCATTCTACAGACATCTCCAGGAATGCATGGATCATGCTATCCCAAACAAAACCAAGACCCAATCATCCAAAGGCAGGCGTCCAGTCTGGTGGACCCCTGCCATAAATAAACTGTACAACAGAAGGAGGAAGCTACTACATGATAGAGCAAAATCCCTAATAGGAAGGCATCTCTGATCAGTACTAGCAAAAATTACAATCCCTCATAAAATCCTCCAAGGCCAGCAAAATTGCACAGGACACCAAAGACAATCATAAGGCTTTTTCAGTTATGTTAGAAACTTGGGATGCAACTCCCAGACTTGTTCTGAGTTGATTCTAAACGACAAAAATACACTGAACCCACAGACATCGCCAATATCCTGGCAGACAGGTTCAGTGCGAACTTCTCCACCCCTCCCCCTGCCTCCCAAACATCTCAGATGCTCAGGTGAAGGCTGCCCTCTCCAAACAAAAACACTGCTTCCATGGGACCAGATGGCGTCCCAGGTTCATGAACTACAAGAGGAACTAATCCCCAAATAAAACAGCTATACAATCTCAGCCTCACTACAGGATATGTGCCCACAGAATGGCGTACAGCAACAGTGGTCCCACTCCACAAAGGTGGAGCATCTCCCATAAGCCTGACTAGCTTAGTTTGCAAGGCTATGGAGAGGATCATCATGGAGCTCATAAACAAAGACATTGGGGACCTACAGACACTAGATCCTACCCAGTTCGCTTTGTCAAGGGCAGATCCTGCCTTTTGAACCTGATTGACTTCTTTGAAACAGTCACCAAAGCCATAGATGAAGGAAAGGTAGTCCACACAGCCTATCTGGACCTTGCAAAGGCATTTGACACAATACCCACTTGGGCATCATAGATAAGCTATCCAGCTTAAATATAAACCCCTATGTCACAAGATGGAACTGGCTCAAAGACAGAACCCACAGAGTGAGAGTTGCTGGAGCCATGTCAGACTCAAAACCGGTCACAAGTGGCGTCCCACAGGGTTCTGTCCTGGGAGTATATACTTTTCCAAGGTACAGGCAAACGGTGGGAGGACTGGCTCACCCAGTTTAAGCAGGACTGCAAACTGGGTGCCATAATCAACTCTCCAGCTGACACAAACATCCTTCAAAAGGTCTCACAGAGACAGATAACTGGTGCCAGCGCCATGGTTTAAAGCTAAATGCCAAAAATGTATAGTCATACCCTTTGGCAAAAACAATGTGCCCACAAATTAACACATACCCATTAAGTACAGAGAAAGTTATTAGAGACCTGGGGACCCAAGTTGATAGCAATCTCTCCTTTGAAAACCACATTGCCAAAGTGGTTAGAAAGACCTTCTACATAGCCCACCTCATCACGAAGGGTTTCACATCTAGATCAAGAGAGGTAATCGTGCCCTTTATTCATCCCTCATCAGGTCCATCATAGAATACAATGCCCCTTTGGGATGTACCTTACCCGACACCTGCAGCAATTAGAAAGACCCCAAAAGTATCTCACCAAGAGGATCAAGGGTCTCAAACAGATGCCATATACTGCTCGGTTAAAAACTCCAGCTCTACTCAGTTGCAGATCTATGCCTGACATACAAAACTATGTCAAATCCAGAATTAATGGACATGCTCCACCTCAGTAAATCTAAATGGACTTGAACCTCAGCACAGAAATATATAGAACTTGCTGGAGGGACAGGTTCATAACCCTTGGCTCTGGAATAGAATTCCAGTTCATGTGAGGCAGAGCACCTCACTGAATCTCTTCAAGAAGAATCTCGATAAGTGGATGGGGGATCGTAGGTTTGTCCCAGGGATTACTCCTGTGTCACTATTAGACAGAGGCACAGTAAAGGGCACAGTATACTCAAATCAGAATCGGGCTAGGCTTATAATTGCCCCAGGGCAGATAGCCTAGTATGAACCTATGAACCTATGAACCTATGAAATTTGACAGGAAGTCTCAGACCCATTATACATGTTCTATCATGTCCACAGTACTCTTGTTTGAGTTCTGTAATGTAATATTCCAATATAAATAGAGATACAAACATCGCCTATTGTCCTAAGTTTGATATGAAACTCTTGTTCTATTACATCTCCTGAACTCTAGCCGGAGTGCTGTACTGTACTGTCATATGCCAATGCAGAGAATGATGCAATGTGCATGAATTTTAAGCAGAATAATGCATGTGAAACTGATGCTATGACATTTTATATCACTATATCAAGAAGGTGTAGGTACAAAAATACTTGCTCAAGAAAAACTGTTAAAGGCTTCAACAGGAAATTTGTATTCACTAATACAACAGATTTATGAGAAACATTACATAAAAGAGGAAACTTTGGATTGCCCAGAAAAAGAACAGAGCAAAAATATAAAGAACAAAACTCAGTGATTTTTGAAAAGTATAAAAAAGAAATATGGACACAGAAAAGAAAAAGAGATCTGGTATTATGCAATAATTATGCAAAGGAGAAAGTTAAACTAGTCAATACAAAACAAATTCACTCCAATGGAGCTCAGGAAGTTTGCACTGTAACTTCCAATGGGTGGAGCCTAAGCCTTTTGACAAAATCAAATTATGTCCTCACATTTCAAACAATTGTTCATATCTCTGGAACCATAGCTGTTATAAAAGAGGCATAGATGGCAAACTCTTCAGCACAAACTATTTTTGCAGTGGTAGTATTCTTTAGGTTCTAGGTCTTAAACCAAATTTTATAATTCACAGTAAGCACAGTAGCTATTACATTTATAATATTTCATAAACAACTTACAATATCTCAGCAACCACTCATGATATACATACACTATCAGCAACATTTTTTTTCATCTAGCTGAGAGCTTTCATATGAGGCTAAGGAATTCTGAATGTTACTTGCTTGTTAAGATATTTAGAAAAATGTGAAAATTATATCAATATAAATTACTATAACAAAAACAACAGTTAATATCTATTTACCTGTATTAGACATAGGTCAAATATTAATGCAGTTGAGGTTCCATTGTGTAAGTTTTAAGATGAAATCTTTTAAAATCTTGTACATAGTATGGTTTTAGAATTATTGATGCAAATATGAACAAGCAATATTTGATGCCTAGAGGCGTCAGTAGGCGTTAACTGCAGATACACCTGGAGGTGTCACTCGGATGTAATGAGATAAAGTGGGAATAAGCCCCTGTGTCACCCGATTAATTGCCAACTTGCTCACAGATAGGACACAGACAAACAAAATAGGGGAAGTTACCTCCACAAAGAGACCAGTCACCAGGGGAGTCTCCTAGGATCTGTGCAGAAACCTCTTCTGTTTGGCATCTACTTTCCTGAAGTAAAAGCCAATGTCAAAGGGCTCTGGCTGACTAAGTCTGCAGATGAGTGCAAGCTAGGAGCAGTCACTGAATCCCCAAATGAATTAGCCATCCTGCAGGAGAGTTTGTCTGATATAAATAATTGGTCTCAAAATCATGGTCTGAAACTAAATGTGAAAAAATACATTATTGTATTTTTTATTGTATTTTTTGGGAAGTCATCTACCCTAGGGAACCGCCACATTGACAATATGCCCCTTGGAGTTGACCCAGTTGTTCAGGATTTGGGAACTTATGTGGACAGTGCTCTAACGTTTAACTAACGTATCTCTGTTATTGCAAGCAAGTCCTTTAATATTGCACAAATTATAAATAAAGGGACTGTGTCTAGATCTAGGAATGTCATTGCCCCCCTTTACTCTGCCCTCATTAGGCCAGTCATTGAATGTAATGTACCCTTTGGAATGTATCTATCTAGACTCATGCAACAACTGGAATGCCAAATGAGTTATCTCGCTAAAAGGATACAAGGCCTGAACAACATGTCTTACATGTACCAACTCAAAGCCCTCTTACTATAGTCAGTATTCTACAGACTGCTAAGAGGTGACCTGTGTCTGGCATACAAGGCATTCTCCTACCCATTACTGATGGATTTACTGCACATCAGCAAGTCAAATGGCATCAGAAATACTAAGTCTGGGGATCTAAACCTCTTCGGCAACATCAATAGAAAGGTTTGGAGGGACAAGTATATTTCAGAGAGATGTTATCACTGCTGTGGAACAGAATTCCCATCCACATAAAATAAAGAAGTTCATCCCTG
The DNA here is from genome assembly GCF_019279795.1 of Protopterus annectens. Classification (NCBI taxonomy): domain Eukaryota; kingdom Metazoa; phylum Chordata; order Ceratodontiformes; family Protopteridae; genus Protopterus; species Protopterus annectens. The sequence continues at coordinate 399,580,684 of NC_056729.1, read as the reverse complement.
TCTATTTTCAAGTGCAAGTCAGATCTATGGATGGAAAACAGAATATTTACTGTAGGACTGCCTCTAGTACTAGTAATGGACAGATGCAGCTCCTAAATGCTTTATCCCAAGCATGGGCCTTCTCAAATTATCCAAGGTATGATCCCATTTATTCTTATTAGGGGTAATATATAATTATTGAACATGGGATGAATAAGGCCAATCTATAACCAAATGGGATAGGTTGTTTCACACACAAAAAGGCAAACTGGCTAGGTTTAAAATGGCTGGTAAGGGCAGCTAGCCTAGCATTAATCTATTAACTTAATTGGAAACCTCAGGCCCATACACAGTACTTAACTTCTGGTTAAAGGCATTTAGATCTTTACACAAAGCCCTTAGTAAGAATTACTTATATACTCATCCTGACTAGATACCAGACTGGTTAACAACAGGAAAAATAATACTCTTCCTTAATAGGGAACCTGCAAAGCATCCTAAAAACTATAACAGACCAATATGTTGTCTCCTATCAAAATACATACTGAAATTGATGCAGACAGAGTTTATAATCATTTGGAAACAAAAATCAAAGATGGCAATAGAAAATAGGGTAGCAAAAGAAAGTCATATGGAACATGGGATCATTTGGTTGCTAAATAAAGCCATAATAGAGAATTCTAAAAAGGGGAAGAATTGAAGGGTTGCATGGATAGATTATAAAAAGGCATTGATAGAATCCCACAATCTTGGATAAAGGACTGCTTACGGGTGTATAAGATGCACACTACATTGATCATTTACATCACAGTGCCCATGAAAAAGTGGTAAATCACTTTGCAGTGGAGCCATGACAAAGATCAAATTATTATCCTGGGGATAAAAATTCAAAGGAGGATATTCCAGGGTGATTCTTTTTCACCACTGCTGTTTTGTCTTGTCCTTAACCCATTAAGCTATTTGCTAAACAGATTAGGCTATGGTTGCAATTTGGCTCCCAGTAACCAACTTTTCTATTAAGACATCTCAACTACTTTTTGTGGATGACTTAAAACTGTATAGTTCATCAGATAAGGATTTTAAAGCACAACTATAAATGGTTAAAATGTTATCAGATGATTTTAGAATGTCATATGGTCTTGATAAATGTGCAAAAGCAACATTTCAAACAGGAAAGCTGAAACACTAAGAAAATATTAATCTGGAACAGGAATGTGATATAAGAGTAATTCAGCAGGAGGATGTATATAAATGTTTGTGAATAAACGAAGAATCTGCAATAAAACCTGAACAAATGAGTATAAAATCCAGTAAAGAATACGTCAGAAGACAAAAATGAATACTAAAAATTGTCTTGACATCTATGAATATTGAAAACTGACTTGACATCTAGAAATATTGACCATTTTGGTCTTCCTGTTCTAACTTACAGTTTTGGGGTGATTGACCACCCCCAAAAGTTATCAGATAAGTTTATCTCACAGAGGATCACACATTACCAGTAGTTCAAAAGATCAATATGAGAAAACCAAATATACTAGTCTATGAAAAAAAGACAAAAGTAGCATTGAACAAGCTGATACTTTTACACCCGATCATTACAGTGTCTTACAGACATAGAGACACAAAAAAAATACCAGGATTTGCAGGCAGAAATGAGAGAAATGTGGAAGAAAAACACACAGCTAGTTCTAATACTACTAGGAGCAACAAGTCTAATAAAAAAAGAATTTATAATCATACTTAGATATGCTACCAATACATGTAACTCTGAACTACAGAAAGTGTCAATTCTGGGCACGCTGTGGGTGCAGAGAAGAGCGGTTTTGCTAATATCAATGACTGAAGTGATACTAATGTCATGAACTATAATCATACTATAAACTTGAGAATGGCGTCCATTTTCGGTATGGTACTGGAAACCCAAAAGGCTTGGAGAAATTAAACCTAAAGATATGAAATATAGTCATGTTTAGTAAAACTAGTGTTCCCATGCAGTATCATATAAATGGAATTCATCTTAAGAATCACACCATAATCTGTGATTTAGGAACGTATACAGACAACGAGGTACCCTTAAATCAGCATTATCCAGTAATATCAGAAAAAAAATGTTTACTTCTTTCATGTCATCTGTCATGGAATTTTGTCAATATCCACCCATCCTAATTCTCTTTTTCTCTGCCTTCATTTACCCATCATAGAATATAATGCTGCTTTGGAAGCTATAGCACTAAACAACTCTCCCAACAACAAAAACAGTGTTTTGTATTAAAAAGAATCCAAAGTTTAAAGATCTGCTCTTACTCAGACTAAAAATCCTCAAGCTATTTTCTGTGTTCTATAGAATCCAGTGATGTGATCTATGCCTTGCTTTCTAAGCCATGCTAAACCCTGCTTTGACCTCCTTTTCCTCAAAAAGATGAACTCTTCACTTACTCATTCCAAAGACCTATCACTATTCTGAAATATCAGCAAGTCCTGATACAGAAATAAATTCATGTTCCAGTGCCTTTCTTGCCTGTACATCAAGACTCCCTAACATACTAGACTATGTAAAGCCCTGGCAACATGCAAGCAATAATCAGATGAATAGATAGGCTCCTGTAGCTTCATCCCAGGAATCACATGTTATAAACTTCTAACTATACCAAACTAAATATTATCACAGTCTAAGCCTCCCTATTCCTCACTTTTCTTAACCATCTACCTACTTCCTTTCCTTTTAGCACAGTCCAGCCTGAAAATATTCTATCTATAGCTCACAAGTTAGCTGTACCTCCCATTGTCATCTTCTGAACTATTATCTTACCTTCAAGGGTTCCTCTTCAATGGCATTAATAGCTAAGCCTATGATGGTTGACATTCCACTGGCTTAGTATAAGCCCACAAATTCATGAACCTTTGGCTCTTTTTAAAACACCTTAATAGGTTATAGCCTAATGTAGGAAATTACCATAAGGGTGATCCATTCTTCTTCTAAGGTTATATTTTAGCAATATGAAACTAAAATGTGTAATCATAATCAGGCAGCCAATGAGGCTTTGCTGCAACACCATTGTCACAAACTATTTTAACATAATACATGTTTTCTGATTTTTCCTCTTCTATAATGCTTCTGTACTGCTTTGAGATTAGGAGATGCCTTACTGAAAACTTCCATGCACGTATTTGAATGGAATTTGCATTTGTCTACACCATGAGTCATTTACGTCTTATATCAGGTAGTAAGAAGTAATAAAATGCAATGCATTACCACCCTTGCCAGATGACCCAGCAGACGTATCATCTTCCTGAAACATGAATAATAAGCATGTTAATTATTTATTACAATTTGTTTTACTGCACTCAAGGAGCTTCTGTCTGCTGCAGTTAACAGGACTGTTTTATTGTCAGAGAGCTATTCCTATAGATTCTTAGATACTGCAACATGGGAATGTCATTCTTTATATAAAATGGATGGTATTTTGTTTAATGAAGAATAACATTCACTGCTGCAGCTTTACAGAAAACACGTGGTTATAATTATGTACTAGAGGTATTTAAATTAATAACATTCTTTAAACAAAGTAACAAAATGAATCCATTCACTTTCAAGATATTCCCACAGATTGAAGGAGTTTTCTATGCATCTTCCTGAAAAAAAGAAAATGGATTGTTGAATAAATCATTATTAAATAAATTATTTTCTTTGAACTCCAAAGGAGGTACCTACTGGAAGGAGGGCCACCAATTCACCCAGTACCTACCAACTTCAAATAAATTTACTATCAAAATAAATATTATTTTGTTACAAAATTAACCTTAAAGTACTATGTAAAAGCCAGGTATCCCCCTCCAAATATTCATCATCAACATTGCTGCACAAAACTAATATTAAAAACTACAGAGCTAGTATGAGACTTAAACTCATTTGAAACTACAGTGGCTGACCCTTTATTGGCTAGAAATATCCTAATGTTGCTGTTATTTTTCAGACATTTCATAGCTTCAGTTTTTCTTAGAAACAGTTTTCTATATGTGTTGAATTTATTTAAATCTGCATTATGAAATGGGATGACAAGAATCTAACTGCACATGAAGTTTTATATGCACACTCTATACATGGTGTTTCATATAATATTGGTTCTGCTTAAGTTAGCTCTTCTAACTGATGACTGGATAATAACATCTTTGAATTTCTCTAACTCTACATTCCACTGATCAACTGGCCACTATATACACCAAAAGAAAATGTATGGAGTGGAGCTGCTAACATTTCTAGCACTTGTTGGGAATTGCAGATAAGCATTTGGGAGTTTTCATCATGGCACAGCTCACAACTTATCATAACACACTGTCTTTTAATCCCTGTAGCCTTCACATGATAATTAATTATTGTTGTGCTATAGAGTAATTGTCTATGAATCCCAGTCAGTGTTTCTTGAATTTTATTTCCTAAGCTAAACACCTTTATATATTGATCCACCTACTTCCATGATGACAATCTGTTTAACCTTACTAAGCAGCCATTCTTTATAACCTCTACCTATTAAGTGCTTGTATAATTTTGGATGGCTAATCTTAATTATCATGAGTTGTTAGACACTGTAACCTAGGAATGTTATTATTTATGTAAAATAGCTGTCCACTGTCATAATGAAAAATAGTGTTTACCACTTTGGGATTTACTGAAAATATTTAATTGGGACTGCGTGCCTGTCTCATAAACTGAAAACATCTGAATGTGCAATACTATCAAAACTGCCAGTGTTTTCTAATTTAAGTGGATAATAGCATTGTTTCAGAAAAATCCAAAAAAAAAAATCATTCACTCTCACACACACACACACACACACACACACACACACACACACACACACACACACACACACAGCATATATTCACAATCTGTCTTCCTTCCAAAAAAGAACTGTATTGTTAAATAAATCATTACAAAGTAAATTCCTTTTTAAAGACAAAAAAGTTTCAGTATTTGCAGTCCCTACCATCTGCAAGTAATACTTATTATCAAAACATATTGCAATATAACATGATCTCAAACATCATTAACAGCATTGTGTTCCACTGTCATTCAAAACCTTTAAGTAATTTATAAAAGCCACTTATCCCTATTCAAGCCTTCTCCAGGGGTATGTTTTTGTATAAACCTGATACAAGAAAAACTGCAAACTTAGTGTGTGTCTTAGCCCCATAAAAAGTCAACCTTTCTAAAAAAATTCTAGATGACACATTTCCTCAGATGCATGACTATTTCTTTTAAATGCCATCTTTGTAGCACCTGCCACCAACAATTAACTTCTATGTGGCACTGTTGAATAAACAGTTGTCTTGTATAGATTGGTATAGATTTTAGGTAGACAGAATAACAAAACTCAATATGTAATGTCCATATACAAGTACCCAAACAATTTCTCTAAAATGAAGTCAATAGAATTGAATTTGTGTAGTAACAATACTCTAAACAACCAGAATATCTACATGAAAGAGAAATGTATTTATATTTTGCATCAACCAACACAATTTTATTTCAAAAGGCTCTGCATAATAGTCTTTGTTCAGAACTACACGCCTAAGACCTTTATCAGCTCATATCCTAATACTGGTAATATTTTCAAATTCTTTATTCCTTGGTTTCACTATGAGTGAATTTCTACACCTGTTAAATTTTATTTTATAAAAATCAGTGTCTTATGGCTTAAATGCTGAGACAGTGGGATGATCAGCTGGAATCAATGTAATATTTCCAGATAAAGACTGGTATCAAAAATACATCAAGTTCTTTAAAGACAATTCATGACTCTTTTATGTATTTTTTTTTACCTGAACAAGAGATAGCTTTATGTCCCAAAACATGTCTGTTTTCTTTGCATTTTTTAATGAACAGTTAACTTATCTTTATGTCTCTGAATGTTCTTTTGAAGCTATATTTAAAAACATTGTGAAATAGTCTTCAGCTATTCTATAAATGAATTAGCAGGTATCAATCCAATATGGATGCCAGACTGCCTTTGTCATATTTTATATGAGATGCCTTGTGACTAGGGAATGAGGCTCAGCTGAACTGAATGTTGCTGAATCACTTAATTAGAGCCACTAAAAAGTAGTTCTACAGCAGTACATGCCCAGTCTGCTCCTTATACTATACAAAAACAGAAACAAAGATGGCAGCACTGACAGCAGTGCATAATCATGCAACTATGATCTGTACACATAATGCCACAGTCTACGTGGGAGTCAGCAAAGGAGCCACAGAAAGCTATTACCACATGTGAACTAAATCACATGCTGATTCTGACACCCAGCAAGCTCATCAAATATCACATAGCTGGAGGCTTTAAGCTGTGCTAGTTGCCCCAAAAGAAAGGCATCAAATTGTTACATGAAGAAGACTAATTTTTTCTACTATTTCAGAAGATCTTCAAGGAAATGCTATGTAAGTACTTTGAAATGTGTTTTTCAAAAAGATCTGTGCAAGGGATGAACTAACATACAAATTGTCTGGAAAGTCAAGAATATCCAGATCTGCTAAACAGTGTCACCACAAGTATTAAAACCTGATGCAAAGACAAGATGAAGTGATGGGAGGACATATTGCAGTAATGATGCCATCAATGCATAGTGACACTATTTTTGATGTTCCATTAAGCTTGTTTTTCATTTAGGCATATTCTTATCTTGAATTAATCTTGACAGGTCTGTGTCCTAGCTAACAAATGTTATTTGGCTACTTATATTTGAGCTACATATGGATGCATACAACTGCCTGTGGCTAGTATTGCTGATGCTTGTTTAGGGTAACTAGCTGGAGCATGATATATGTCAATGCTCCCTGACATACACGTGGATCACCGTAGGTACTGTATGGACATTGACTACATGCATTTAATAGCATCAATGGTCTGTCCATACTCTCCACTGTCCCTAACACTTAGAGATGTCACTAATTTGTGCTCAATTTTTTTCTCTCCCTCAGATTTACTATTCTTCCGAGCAGGACTAGCTTAGTCCTGCATGGAAGTGGCCATTTAGGAGCAGGATGGCAGTGCGCCATGCATATTAATGAAGGCGCGCTGCCTGAGCTCCTAATCTTACACAGAGCATATCAGAGTGCAGAGGGCATGTCTGAGAGCAGAGCTCTCAGAATATACACACCCCTGCAATGAAGACCAGCAAAAAGTCCTAAAAGAATGAGCAAGACCGCTCATAGGTATATACATACACCCAGCAACATCCCTCCATGTGTACAAGAGCAATAATTAACACAAAAAATATAAAGATACTTTATTTTTTTATGAAACAGATTAAATTTAACCGTAGGTGCACAGGTTTGCCCATTGCTTAGCTACGGTTAATGCAGCTTTAAATAACAAAAGAGGATAAAAAGCAAGGTATATGCAAGTGAGGCAGTATAGCAATAGTGTAGTGGGCAGAGCATTTGCCATACGAGCAGTTATTCCCAGTTCGAGTTCTACTGCAGCACATTCCATTTTCCATGTCAATTCACTTAATGACCAATATTTTTAGTTGCATAACCTACTAAATAACATATATTTGTGAACTGGAGTACTGCATTAAATGCAGATGTGAGATGTCAGTGTCATAATGTTGCAAAGTCCACAGATAATCACACATGCCCCATACAGTATATGTACACAGGAATCAGGGATACAAATGGAAGGTAAAATGTGTAATGAATGATAACTCCATACAGCTTCCAAATCCCCCACCTTCCCAAGCACCATTAGACATTACTGTCTAAATTAGTGCAGTGGTAAGTGGGAGTAAGCACTAGTAAGCAAGTGTAAGCACTATTAAGCAGTAGTAAGTGGGAGTAAGCATATGTAAGCACTAGTAAGCAGGTTTAAGCCCATTTGCATGGGGGTAAGCAATGCACACACAGGTTAAGCAATATTGAAGCTAACTCTCTGTAAGCATATTTAACTGGAGGTTAGCATTGCTTACCCTCGCGCAAACCAATGCAAACCCACTTACAAGTGCTTAAAAGTGCCCTAATCAATCTGTATCAAACAGCCGCTGTTCTGTCCAGGAACAAAATAAGCAGCCTTTGCAGGTCTTGAACCCAGGACCCTCTACACTATAGTCACAGTAGTTAACCACTAAGCCATCACAGCAGTACATAAGATCGAGGTATCACCAAACAAATCCTCACTATAGTAAAATCAAACTGAACATGTGAAAGGAATCTATATATAGTCTTATGTTCTATAACCTACTTCATAACATAAATATGTGAACTGGAGTACTGCAGTAAGCCCAGATGTAAGGTGTAATTGTAATAAAGTGTTGAAGTCCTCTAATAAACACACGGACCCCATACAGTGCATGTACACATGAATCATGGATACCAGACACATATATAACGTGTAATGAATAATAAATCAATGCCAAAAAGCAAATATAATACAAATTAAATATTAAGCAATGCTAAGCATTGCACAGGCCAGCTTAGTAGGTGTAAGCAATGTGTAGGCCAGCTAACTCAATTTGCCCATTGGTATACCCCTTTAAATAATGCCAACCTTAGACAAGCAGGTTTGCCTATAGCTCAGCCTTTTCAAAACCGTCCAATCATGGCAAAGTGCAGAAAATCTGCTCTATTTAAACCCAAGTGGGAATACGTCTCATAACTGGTTGTAGCTACCCCTTTCAGGCACCATCTCTGGAATGACAGAGGGTGTGCACTTTCGGGTGCAGCGCTGGGGCATCCAGGAGTCCAGAGTCATGGCAGGACTCCTTGTCAAAGACCATGAGCCAAGACCGCTGCAGGGCCAGTACCAGGGTTCCCAATATAAAGCGGAAGCCTGGAACCGTCTCACCCATGACGTCACCAGTGCCACTGGCATACCCCAAACTGGTGAGCTGGTCAGGCATCACTATGCCGACCTGAAGCAGTGAAAGGGGGATCTCTTGGATCAGTGGATCCAAGAGGCTAGGAGGACAGGGGAGGTCCCAGATGTGTATAAGTATCAGTCCACTACCTGTTTAATAATTGCCACCTCATATATATTATGGATAGGTATGGCTAAATATTCCTCTTATATCCTTCACAGTGGCAAGTGAGCGGGCTGCAAACCAGGAGGCCCATGGATGTTGCTTGGAGAGTTTGTGACGCGGGGCAGGTTAGTAATATTCTTACATGTACTGTCATAGCAAATGGAACTAAAATTATTAGTACGTTAATTGCCTGTATAAAACCTGTACTGTTTAAGGCAAGTACTGCATACACCAGAGAATATGGCAGGAAGAGTCTCATATAGGTTGTATGTAAATAAAAGTATAATAGCCTGACAATAAAGGTCTAACTGCTGGACTGCATGCGTTTACTCGGGTATCATATGGTAATGTAAATTTACAATTACATAATAGTACTGTTGCATTAAGCACTGTTACCAACACTGTGCAACACAAATAACATGTGTAGGAATGTCTATATATGACTGGTGTAATCCCCAGAGGTCATTTAGTAAAAGTGAGAGAGACATAGAAAGAAAACAGTAAAAAGACAGACAACAAAATCCAAATAGCACATGCAACTGAGACGTGAACTGTTCTATTTTTAGCACACACATGGTTCGAATCCTGGGAGTGGTAGTAGTCTGCATACAGAGTCATACCCCACAACTGTACAGATATGCCCAGAATGTCCCGTAAATTGGCCCATATCTGCTGCCTGTCACTCTGACCCCCTGGGAAATCAATGGGATGATCCCAGACGTATAGGCTGCAAACAAGAAATACAACTGATTGTCACACATCTATAAGAACAAACCTGTCAGTCTAGCAACTCCCCAAACTGTTATGAGAGTAATAAGCCAAGTATATCCCATCTACACCCCCATGTTGTCAAGCTGTGACCAGAGTGTGTACAGTAACAGAGTGAGATGTAAGTGCATAATACTAATGTGAAATCTGCTACTTTCTGTGGCAACATTCAGGTAGTGCTAACAAATATTGCTCCCACAGGTCCATCAGATATGAACACTGTGCATAGAAATAAAAGATTGATACCCTGTACTGGTACTGTTTACTCTGGCATTGTATGGCATTGTGAGTATTGCAGTTGCTCTGAATAATAAGGTATCATTCATCACTGTCACCCACACTATGCTATATAATATAACTGTCTAGGAAATCCTGTATAAGAGTGCTGTAAGTCACTAAAGGTTGAAGAGGGCAATAGTGTACATATGTCCCAGTTCACCTGCATGTGGTCAAGACATTGCCAGAGTCTGTGCAAAAAGAGATGGACAGGCATGTGCATAACATCAACCTGGAATCTGGGAGTATGTGTAGAAACAGTTAGTGTTAAACAATTCTTCCACATGTATACCAGGTAAGAGGTGTATACTGCAGGTAAAACCAGTTCATGTATATAGTTGTTGACAGCCATATCACTGTCCAAACTAAGGCAATAGGGTAGTGTAGTAATACTTCTAAGGTACAGATAACAGCACTGACTAGGAAAGTAATGCGGACTACAGGAATATACTAGTTGTTAATTGACATCTTTCTCTCCCCCCTCACCATATCTGCAACAATAAACTAAATACCCAACTTAACTGGTACGTGATGACTTCACTGTAATGCTGGGACATATGTCCTATTGTTTGATAATTATTTAAATCTGTTTCTATGCATGTGCTATGTTGGAATACTCCAACATTGGTGGCATGGTGCCATAAATGTATCTGCATGTTGTTGTAATTACCACTGTGGTCCCATATATGCATGTGTTCTGTTTGCTATGCAACTGTTCCATATCTGGTGTCTGGGTTAATGGGAATATCTATGCATGCTGTTATACCTAATCATGGAATGTGTTGACTATTACTAACCCACATATGTTGATAAAACATAAACACCATAGCACGTATGGGAATGAGGGTCCCAGTGGACCCACCTGTCCCACCCTAGCTGGCCGTGGCACCAGGCACCAGCACGTCTGGGGCCCAACCTGGGACCTCCTCATCCACTGGTCCTGCACCACCTTCGGGTGGAACTGCCTCAGGGGATGGGGCTCACCCCCCCCCGGGAGCGGGTGCGGAAATGAATCTGTCACCCGTTGCCAGGTCCGGGTCATGCTGCGTAGTGTGCTCAATCAGCAGTTTGGAGATCTGCTATGCCAGCTCGAGGGCCACGTGTCATGACTAGAGGGTCAGCCTAGCTCTCCGATTCAGACTCCAACACAGCTGCCTTTGGGGCTGTGAAGTTGCAGTGGTGACTGCCCATGGGTGGGGACCTTAGTCCCACTGTTTCCACTAGGGGGCTCATGGGCTTCCAATTTCCCAACACCCCTCCCTATCATGGTGTTTGCCCCCCACATGTGTCATATACCATCCCTGTATGCATCTTGTTTGTTTTGTCTGTTAAGCTACGCAACCTACCTCCTCAAATATACCTACTATCCCTCCCCAACATCTCAGTCTCACCTGAAAAAAAAGAGCAATCTGTTCCCAAAAAAAACTTTCCCATACATAGCTGTCCATTTTGCACATGTGTCCACTGGACACATGTAATCTGGTCTAATTGGCATCACAACATATTATTGTTGTCCTCACCCCTCTCTCAGAGGTTTGAATGTCCACATCTACCTCCAAATTCAGTGTATATGCACAGCTGTTGCTGTAGAAGAAATGGGCAGCTATGGACATTCCCTACACCCTTCCTGCACATCCCTAGCTATTTTCCCTACTGTCTTTCCCTGCTTGTGCCCCTTTTTCACCACTTTCCTGTCAACCCTTTTTTTCTTTTCTTTTAAAGAAATGAACACGGGGGTAAGTGGGAGTAAGTACTTTTAAGCCACAGTAGTGGGTTTAAGTTTGTTTGCATGGGGTTAAGCAATGCATACACAGCTTAAGAAATTGAGAAGCTAAATCATTATAAGAAACTGTAACCGGAAGTTAGCAGTGCTTACCTCTGCGCAAATCCATGCAAACCCGCTTACAACTGCTTAAAAGTGCCTTAATCACTCTGTATCCAGCTGCCCTTGTTCTGCCCAGCAACAAAATAAACAGCATCTGCAAGGCTCGAACCCAGGACCCTGCATACCATAGCCAAAGTAATTTACCACTAAGCCATGTCAGACATACACAACCCTGATGTTTTCACAAACATATCATCCAGCCCAGCCATTCAACAGTACAGGAAATGTATTTAAACATGTAAATGTATGTCTGTGTGTATATATATTTATATCTAAATAGATATAACATATCTTTATATGTAGATATATATATATATATATATATATATATATATATATATATATATGTGTGTGTGTGTGTGTGTGTGTCTACATCTATATGTCAATATATATATATATATATATATATATATATATATATATATATATATATATATATATATATGTATATATATATATAGCAATATATATATATATGTAAGCATAAATATATATATCTGTATAGGTATATATAGACATATATATATATATATAGATGTGAAAGAGAACATAACAAAAACATATATGTCCACATGCACAGTTAATAGGAATGAGGGGGCCCAAACAACATACTTCTTGTACGTATAGATATCTCCCCCCAGACAAAACATGTCTGCCCTGCAATACAATACCAACTGTTGCAAATCCCATAACTAGGACCTGACACAACATGGGCACAAGATGTTAACAGTACTCCATCCCATCTGTATGATGTCAGGCTGGTATCAGTAACATATCATGCAGTACAGTCTGGTTACCATAGGGAATGTACAGTGTGGAAGCAATCAACATCCCTAAGATAAATATACACAGACACATATATGCAGATACATATATGTATATATATATATATATATATATATATATATATATATATATATAGAGAGAGAGAGAGAGAGAGATGTAACTACACATGCACACACAGAGATATGTATAGGAAGATACATATATAGAAGGTGCACACAATATGGAACAGCCACTATGCCTACAGCTGCCACCTTACCAAATGGACACTGTATGAGCCACCTATACAAATGACAATTGTTGCCTGCAACATATACCCACAAAGAGGTAAAAGAATATAACACTACACACAGGTTTGCATACATGGGAAAGCTTTATTTGTGTACTATTACAGTTGTATATGCCATGTCATATAGCTGTTTAGACTCTGATATACATATAAACAGAGTAATGCAACTGTGAAACAGTTATATTAATACAGTATTCTGGAAAGGTTTACATATGTTGCTGTCTAGGCCGAGGCCTTCAAGTACTACAATAGTAAAGACAAAATAACATTCAATCAACAGTAAGTAATGCAGATGTATAGCCCAGCAGCATCTATCTACACTCTGTACACAATCCCTAGGGGGTAAAGATCTCAGATGACACAATGGGATGTATCTGTTACATAACAAGGCATAACTGACACCATCACAATCACACTGACAAACGGAACAGTCTGTATGGCAGGAAGCAGTAGGCCTGCATTTACCCAAGGTGAATTGTATGGCAATGTACATCCAGATACCTTAAGGCAGCTTACATCTGATACCCCCACATGTTGTAACAGCCTAGGTTAGTTATGGTGTACCCCCCCCATAGACTGACATACAAGGCCATATACCACTGTTACATACACTGGTCTCTGGAGTGCATAAGGGCAGACATGTATTGTGTAGATGAAGCCCACACATATATGGACACAACCCCACAATATGATTGGGGGCCACAACAGCAGTGGACTGATGGCAGGAATGGCAGCATGACATACTCACAGCCCACTACATAACAACCCTTGACAGCATGTCATATGGACAAAGCCTGTTATGTAGGTGGAGAACAGAGGCTGGAACACAGGCCCATATGTGAAATACTGTTGTCATACACTAAGCAAGTCACTGGTGTTACAGGATAGTCTGCAACATACCCTTAGTCAGGAATATGAAGTTAGGAACAGAAATGGATGTAGCCATGTGCTGTTAGCACTCAACATACACACTGCCAGTGATATATCAGTCACAAGACCTGTGTGGTGGACAAACAAAACATAATAGGCACACCTCTGGCCATCAAGTGGATAGGCCCACAGTTGAGAGCTATGCAGACAGACTAGCATGTACACACAAACCCTGTAACACTGGTGCTATACAATGCATACAACAACACTACTCACACTCTGTCTGTAGTTCTGAAACCTCATACAAATATGTAGCTGGCCTGAGTGTGCAAGTTCTCTAGTAAGAGGTATTGCTACCTATTGTCTATAAAACTGTTGCCCACACACAGGAAGGATGTCCACCATACAGGAAAGGTAAAGGGACCATGCCCACATGATGTAGGGATTTATAGTAGTGGGTTGCCATGACAGTGGTAATTGAAAGTACTACACAGCATGCTGCATGCAGGTAGCAGGTGGAGGACACTGACTGGTGCAGAGGCCATCACCTGATCATGTGCATCACCTACAAAAGCCATGCTGCAATCTATTCAAAGCAGCTCAATCCATATACTAGAGAGGGACCGAGATAGAGAGAGAGAGACTGAGTGAAAGGCAAAAAAAAAAAAAACACAACAAAAATAAAAAAACAAATCCATCCAGCAAACTATCCAGAAGAGACATCATTCCCACAACAGGTATGTGAAGTATATATGCATGTAATTGACTGTAATACTTGGCTCATAATAATGGGATAGATAATCTGGAATGATTTATATGTGCCATCAATTATTGTTGTTGTAATGATGTTGCTAAGGACAATAGAGTCTGTCCCTGTGGGTAGTGAGCCATACCCATCACCTGTGCAGAGCAGCACTGACTGATAAGATATAAGCCATCATAGTGTGTGTTGTGTAATGGGAAGCATGTATATTACTGTGGCCAATAGCTGGTGGTGGAAGTAATGCCATAATGATGGACACATGGGTTCCACAGCCCACCACTTGCAGGATACTCAGGTTAACCTGTAATGTAGCATGCTGTAATACCATAGGTGTGTAATAGGGTTACGTGCAATCTGGCCCTACATGTACCCCCTAATGTTAGGCTGTGTCCATATGTGGCACCTATCTGTGTTGTAGCAAGGCAGAACAGTGCAGCTGTGCAGGAAGGTGTTGTGAGATTGTGGACCTGATGTCTGAATGCACCCCATATATATAGTATGTGTATGTGTGTATGTATGTATGTATATATATATATATATATATATATATATATATATATATATATATATACATGCATGTCCACAGATATACAGATATCCATATGTAGACATATATATAAACACATATATACATCATATATATATCTACACATATATAGATATATAGCTATATGCAGGTCTACATATATACAAACACACACACACACACACACACACACACACACACACACACACACACACACACACACACACACACACACACACACATATATATGTATGTAAATACATGTCCCCTATATTACCACCACAGTGCTGCATGCTATGTGTGAGGGAACAGCACACATAGCAATACACACAGATATATACAGCTGTCAGTGTGTGCAACATGGACAGGTATGCCACATGTGAACCCCTTGTTGGGACCACATTGCCATTGTCGGTGAAGTAGGGAATGGGAATATGGGCAAGTATGGCAGGTATAGTTGTGGAGGTGGTCCAGGTTGGCAGACATAGAGGACAGCCTACAAGAGTGGTATGTGACACATGTGGTGGGTAAACACCCTGGATGGTGTGTGTAGTCTGTGATGGGGAAGCCCAGTGGGCCCCAGTATGGACACAATGGGAACAAGCTTCTCACCCACTGTTACTCACAACAGCAGTCCATGTCCCGAAGGTGCCTGGCCTAGAGCCTGAGCAGGAGGAGCATGTGGACCCTGTGAATGTGTACTGGGTGCCTCAACATGATGTAGCACATCCCACATGTGTCTGTGGAGCTCGCTATGGAACAGACCCTGGACCTGACCTCGGGGAACAAGATTGTGTCTGTGTGTGCCCCCAGGGAGGACAACATCCCTTGAGTTGGTTCCAGCTGAAGATAGTACATGAGGAGGCCCCAGGGTGGGTACCACATGTGATGTGGCCTGGTAACATGGGCAGATGACTTTGGAGAGGTGATGCCCATTGGTAATCTGCTGCCATCTGGGGGGATCACCTCGCAACAGGGTGGGTCATGCCATCCATCCACCCCTGACACATGCTGAGGAGCCCCTCGTCAGCCTCGTGGCACCTGCCCATCCACATAGCCAACAACTGCCAGACACTATTGTGGAGGTGGGTGCTACCTGCAAACCAGCTGAGAAGCATCCAGGTAAGGCCACAGGGCACGTCAGTAGACCACTGTTGCATATGCATCTGCATCTGTACAGGTAGAACATGCATATCTGACATGTCATAGATATAGTTTGTTGCTGCATAGTAGTGATACACAGATGTGCATACATGGTAGTATTGTGTACATGTACTGTTGTACAGTAATGCTGCACCCACACTGTAGCAATGCCACAGGTGTGGCCACTGACTTTGCATCTCTCACCCTTTTATGTAGGTCCCTCCGGTATACCACCAAGACAGCAGCCTGTAGCTGGTGAGTATGGTTTATGCTGATGCTTGCCAATACACCATGCATGTAATGGCTATGGTATATTCCATGCACACATCTAACACACCTACCCAGAATGCATGCTGTACATGTGCACGTATTGTTGCTGTTAAATGCACGGCATCACAGTGGTGACCTTGATGGGGTATTGGAAGGGTATGTCAGACACCTGCAAGACAACTAACATCCTGTCATTGCAGAATGTGTCCACAGGGAGTAGCATAATGGTAGGAGACATGGCCTACAGTAGGGACATGTGTGAAACACCACCCTTATACAATGCAACAGCAGTGTATATACCAGTAGTACAATGGTAACTGTTACAGAGTTACATTATGGCATAACATATTACTGTGGTCCACATTATCAGCTAGGACTAGGCTGTATAATGTGGTGTGCAGTGTACGGGACACTGCAAACTGACACACATGTGTAGGCCTTACTTGTCAAGCATCCGCAAAAAGGCTGAAGGTGGAGAGGGGGTGTCAGCATGACACACCAGTGCACTGCAGAAGGTATCCTAAGGATGCTAAGAATGGCTGTATCTGCACACATTCAGGTTCAGGAACTGTGGCAGATGTAACCCTACCCCACAGCAATAGTGACATCAGTGTGTAAACACCACGGGATGTGCACATGAGTAGACCTTGCAATCATGCAGATTTGGGGGACATGTGTAGGGCAGACTGAACAAACACTGGCAAATGCAGATGGCCCATGCTAGTATACCCCTGCCAGGAGTAGTGACTACTGTAGTACACATAACAATAGGTGCAACAAGCCATCATGATAAGGGTGTGCACACATATGCACACACGGAGTGTATGCATCACGGTCAGCATCTGCACACCTAACACATTCCATAGACACTGCATGTGAATGTACAGGACATATGTCACATATCGGACTCATGTACTGTTAATATATGTGGTGATGTGGTCCCAACGCAGATCAAGGAAGGGTGCATCATATCAATAAGGGTGTGTACACTCCCCATAGCCATGGTATGCTCTGACGGTTGTCAGTGTAATAGTATTGGATTGTCATACATGGTCCGCTGATGTTGAGATCTGTAACCCAGATATCAGACATTCACAAATGACATCTGTCCACATATCATCCCAACTGGTGAAAAAACCACCCTTGCAGGCCCAGCGCCTTTAAACTCCTGGATTCAGATAGATGTGTGCGAAGTTCTTTATAATCCACAGGTTATGTTGTAAACAAGAACGCCAATAAACGAAAAAACAAATTAAAATTTTATTAAGCTTAAAAACAAGCTTTTTGTCGGCGCTCTGCACCAACGTCCTCAGAAAAACAAACTGCACCACACATTTGTCTCACTATAAATACATCACTACTCAACTCAAATGTGCCCCCTAGTGGCTCCCCTTTAAAAAGCACATAATTACACTTTGAATTCAGCAATGGGTTGTACACCTGTGAGGTTTGGTGCACAGTACATGGCAGGGTGCAGAAAAAGTGCACAGCAATACTGCGTACATGGGTGCAGTGGTATCCAGGGGAAGGTGCATCACCTACTAACACAGCACATGTATCACACACATGTATACTGTTGCTAGCATGGATTGAATATAGCTGCACTGCATGCTGTTGTGTACCAGATATTATGCATGTTGACAGATAGGTAATAGAAGGACCGTGTGTACTATCATTGTGCAACCTCACCTGTGTGTGTGTGTGTGTGTGTGTGTGTGTGTGTGTGTGTGTGTGTGTGTGTGTGTGTGTGTGTGTGTGTGTCTCAGTGGGTGGTTATTTTGTCTGTAGGGTCACTCTGGTGAAGTGGAGGGAGGGTGATGCATGTAGGATGCATGTGTGCATGTGTGTATGTTTGTGTGGGTGTCCATGTATGCACATGTGTGATTGTGGGGTTGTTCATACAACAGTACTCCCATTTGGGATCATGCAGTACATGGACCTGGATTGACACATGACACCAGGAATACTTGTCATGTATGTAATCACAGGACAGCTGATAGTATAATAAGGTCTGTATAATGGAACATGCATTGGGAGGGAAGGTAGACATCAAGTATACCCTTAATATCGCATTCAGCAGAGATGTGACTGACAACCCATGTATGCAGCACTACAGATGCATTTGGGAATTACTAGACAACACCAGGGAGTGTATCCATATATTACAGTTGTCACACGATAGGTTGATTGAGCAGCATATCTGGCATGTACTGAGCAATACTTACACATGACACTCCAGTGTGTGATATCATGGACTGAACATAGTAGCCCCTTACATATAGGGGCCATGCTCATGATGTCCAGACATTCCCAGGGTGAGCACTGAATGACAGCAGTGAGGCCATGTACAACCACTTCACTCAGGTGAAGGAGGTAATGGAGTAACAGGTCTTGTGTTGTGATCACTTGTCTAGGCATTTAGAGGAATGATACATTAATGAGTGGTAGTAATGAGCATATG